>NC_053022.1:431855433-431940769 GCF_003073215.2 Triticum urartu | reverse complement strand
GCTTTCTCCTTCGCGAGGCCAGAAATTATATATATAATTGCAATCACGATGAACAAGATGCATAGGATAAAACTTCTGATGAAATTCCAATTTCAATCATTTGTAGTTCCATGACCCCGTATCATCACATAGCTTATACCATGTCAATGCATATTCCTTCAAAGATAAAGGGAAGACCTTCTTATTAATAACATCTCCGGGTACACCTGCAAGCTTAAATAATCCACAAACTTCATCCACATATATTAGGTGCTCATCAGATGAATTGTTCCGTCTCCTGCAAAAGGATTGGCTAGCAGTTTTTCTATCATACCCGAAGGAATTTCAAAGAAGACATTTTCATTTTCAGTAGGTTCAGTAGGTTGAGGAGCAACTCTTTACTCTACTGGTCGGGGTGAAGATACCCCGAACAAGCCCCTCAAAGGATTACTTTCCATATTAACAAGTGACAGTAAATTTCAGCACACTATAAAATATTTTCCTTACCAAATTCCACCTACCAAAGGCGCTTCACTCCCCGGCAACAGCGCCAGAAAAGAGTCTTGATGACCCACAAGTATAGGGGATCTATCGTAGTCCTTTCGATAAGTAAGGGTGTCGAACCAACGAGGAGAAGAAGGAAATGATAAGCGGTTTTCAGCAAGGTATTCTCTACAAGCACTGAAATAATAGGTAACAGATAGTTTTGTGATAGGATAATTTGTAACGAGTAACAAGTAACAAAAGTAAATAAAGTGCAGCAAGGTGGCCCAATCCTTTTTGTAGCAAAGGACAATCCTGGACAAATTATTATATAGAGAAAAGCGCTCCCGAGGACACATGGGAATATCGTCAAGCTAGGTTTCATCACGTTCATATGATTCGCGTTCGGTACTTTGATAATTTGGTATGTGGGTGGACCGGTGCTCGGGTACTGCCCTTACTTGGACAAGCATCCCACTTATGATTAACCTCTATTGCAAGCATCCACAACTACAACAAAAGTATTAACGTAAATCTAACCATACATGAAACATATGGATCCAAATCAGCCCCTTACGAAGCAACGCATAAACTAGGGTTTAATCTTCTGTCACTCTAGCAACCCATCATCTACTTATTACTTCCCAATGCCTTCCTCTAGGCCCAAATAATGGTGAAGTGTCATGTAGTCGACGTTCACATAAGACCACTAGAGGAGAGACAACATACATATCATCAAAATATCGAACGAATACCAAATTCACATGACTACTAATAGCAAGACTTCTCCCATGTCCTCAGGAACAAACGTAACTACTCACAAAGCATATTCATGTTCATAATCAGAGGAGTATTAATATGCATAAAGGATCTGAACATATGATCTTCCACCAAGTATACCAACTAGCATCAACTACAAGGAGTAATTAACACTACTAGCAACCCGCAGGTACCAATCCCAGACTTGGAGACAAGAATTGGATACAAGAGATGAACTAGGGTTTTGAGAGGAGATGGTGCTGGTGAAGATGTTGATGGAGATTGCCCTCTCCCGATGAGAGGAGCGTTGGTGATGACGATGGCGATGATTCCCCCCCGGAGGGAAGTTTCCCCGGCAGAACAGCTCCGCAAGAGCCCTAGATTGGTTCCGCCAAGGTTCCGCCTCGTGGCTGCGAAGTCTCGTCCAGAAAGATGGCTTGTGATTTTTTCCTCATCAAAAGACTCCATGTAGAAGAAGATGGCCATCGGAGGGCCACTAGGGGGCCTACAAGGTAGGGGGCGCGCCCAGGGGGTAGGGCGCGCCCCACCCTCGTGGGAAGGGTGTGGCCCCCCTGGTGAACTTATTGCGCTCAGTATTTTTTATGTATTTTGAAAACGTCTTCTGTGAAGTTTCAGGACTTTTGGAGCTGTGTAGAATAGGTCTCTAATATTTGCTCCTTTTCCAGCCCAGAATCCCAGCTGTCGGCATTCTCCCTCTTTATGTAAACCTTGTAAAATAAGAGAGAATAGGCATAAGTATTGTGACATAATGTGTAGTAATAGCCCATAACGCAATAAATATTGATATAAAAGCATGATGCAAAATGGACGTATCACTCAGCAGGTGCAATATCATGCATAATTTCTTTGTATAAGTCAATAGGTATTGCACTAGCACTAGCACCCATATCACACAAGCCATGATAACAATGATCTCCTATTTTAACAGAAATAACAGGCATGCCTACCACAGGTCTAGGTTTATCTTTAGCACAAGGTTTAGCAATTCTAGCAGTTTCATCACAGAAATAAATAACATGCCCATCAATATTATCAGACAAGAGATCTTTAACAATAGCAATATTAGGATCAACTTTAACTTGCTCAGGAGGTGTATAAGTTCTAATATTGCTTTTACGAACCACAGTTGAAGCTTTAGCATGATCTTTTATCCTAACAGGAAAAGGTGGCTTCTCAATATAAGCAGTAGGAACAATAGGATCATTATAAGTGATAGTCTTTTCTTCAACTTTAATAGGTGCATATACTTTTACTTCTATGGGAGGATGATATTTAAACCACTTCTCCCTAGGGAGATCAACATGAGTAGCAAAAGATTCACAAAACGAAGCTACTATCTCAGAGTCAAGTCCATATTTAGTGCTAAATTTACGAAAAACATCGGTATCCATAAAATTTTTAACACAATCATACTTTTACCTTCGTCGAGGTCCCAATCTTTAGAGTTGCGTTTAATTCTTTCCAATAAATCCCATTTGAATTCAATAGTCTTCGTCATAAAAGAGCCAACACAAGAAGTATCGAGCATGGTGCGATTGTTATCAGAAAGCCGAGCATATAAATTTTGAATAATCATTTCTCTTGAGAGCTCATGATTGGGGCATGAATATAACATTGATTTAAGCCTCCCCAAGCTTGATCGATGCTTTCTCCTTGGCGAGGCCAGACATTATATATATAATTGCGATCACGATGAACAAGATGCATAGGATAAAACTTTTGACAAAATTCCAATTTCAATCGTTTGTAGTTCCATGACCCCGTATCATCACATAGCCTATACCATGTCAATGCATCTTCCTTCAAAGATAAAGGGAAGACCTTCTTCTTAATAACATCTCCGGGTACACCTGCAAGCTTAAATAATCCACAAACTTCATCCACATATATTAGGTGCTCATCAGGATGCGTTGTTCCGTCTCCTGCAAAAGGATTAGCTAGCAGTTTTTCTATCATACCCGAAGGAATTTCAAAGCAGACATTTTCATTTTCAGTAGTTTCAGTAGGTTGAGGAGCAACTCTTTGCTCTACTAGTCGGGGTGAAGATGCCCCGAACAAGCCCCTCAGAGGATTACTTTCCATAGTAAGAAGTGATAGTAAATTTCAGCACACTATATAAATTTTTCCTTACCAAATTCCACCTACCAAAGGCGCTTCACTCCCCGGCAACGGCGCCAGAAAAGAGTCTTGATGACCCACAAGTATAGGGGATCTATCTTAGTCCTTTCGATGAGTAAGAGTGTCGAACCCAACGAGGAGCAGAAGGAAATGATAAGCGGTTTTCAGCAAGGTATTCTCTGCAAGCACTGAAATAATAGGTAACAGATAGTTTTGTGATAAGATAATTGGTAACGAGCAACAAGTAACAAAAGTAAATAAAGTGCAGCAAGGTGGCCCAATCCTTTTTGTAGCAAAGGACAAGCCTGGACAAATTATTATATAGAGAAAAGCGCTCCCGAGGACACATGGGAATATCGTCAAGCTAGGTTTCATCACGTTCATATGATTCGCGTTCGGGACTTTGATAATTTGGTATGTGGGTGGACCGGTGCTCGGGTACTGCCCTTACTTGGACAAGCATCCCACTTATGATTAACCTCTATTGCAAGCATCCACAACTACAACAAAAGTATTAACGTAAATCTAACCATACATGAAACATATGGATCCAAATCAGCCCCTTACGAAGCAACGCATAAACTAGGGTTTAAGCTTCTGTCACTCTAGCAACCCATCATCTACTTATTACTTCCCAATGCCTTCCTCTAGGCCCAAATAATGGTGAAGTGTCATGTAGTCGACGTTCACATAACACCACTAGAGGAGAGACAACATACATCTCATCAAAATATCAAACGAATACCAAATTCACATGACTACTAATAGACAGGACTTCTCCCATGTCCTCAGGAACAAACGTAACTACTCACAAAGCATATTCATGTTCATAATCAGAGGGGTATTAATATGCATATAGGATCTGAACATATGATCTTCCACCAAATAAACCAACTAGCATCAACTACAAGGAGTAATTAACACTACTAGCAACCCGCAGGTACCAATCCCGGACTTGGAGACAAGAATTGGATACAAGAGATGAACTAGGGTTTGAGATGAGATGGTGCTGGTGAAGATGTTGATGGAGATTGACCACCTCCCGATGAGAGGATCGTTGGTGATGACGATGGCGATGATTTCCCCCTCCTGGAGGGAAGTTTCCCCGGCAGAACAGCTCCGCAAGAGCCCTAGATTGGTTCCACCAAGGTTCCGTCTCGTGGCGGCGGAGTCTCGTCCGAAAAGATGGCTTGTGATTTTTTCCTCATCGAAAGACTCCATATAGCAGAAGATGGCCATCGGAGGGCCACCAGGGGGCCCAAGAGGTAGGGGGCGCGCCCAGGGGGTAGGGCGCGCACCCCACCCTCGTGGGCAGGGTGTGGCCCCCCTGGTGAACTTCTTGCCCTCAGTATTTTTTATATATTCTGAAAATGACTTCCGTGAAGTTTCAGGACTTTTGGAGCTGTGTAGAATAGGTCTCTAATATTTTCCCCTTTTCGAGCGCAGAATCCCATCTGTCGGCATTCTCCCTCTTTGTGTAAACCTTGTAAAATAAGAGAGAATAGGCATAAGTATTGTGACATAATGTGTAATAACAGCCCATAGTGCAATAAATATCGATATAAAAGCATGATGAAAAATGGACGTATCATCGTGCCGGTGACGATGGTGATCATGATGGTGCTTTGGAGATGGAGATCAAAGGCACAACATGATGATGGCCATATCATATTACTTATATTGATTGCATGTGATGTTTATCCTTATGCATCTTATTCTGGTTGATTAACGGTAGCATTATAAGATGATCTCTCACTAAATTTCAAGGTACAAGTGTTCTCCCTGAGTATGCACTGTTACCAAAGTTCGTCGTGTTGAGACACGACGTGATGATCGGGTGTGATAAGCTCTGTGTTCATATACAACGGGTGCAAGCCAGTTTTGCACATGCAGAAATACTCGGGTTAAACTTGACGAGCCTAGCATATGCAGATATGGCCTCGGAACACTGAGACCGAAAGGTCGAGCGTGAATCATATAGTAGATATGATCAACATAGTGATGTTCACCATTGAAAACTACACCATTTCACGTGATGATCGGTCATGGTTTAGTTGATTTGGATCATGTGATCACCTAGATGATTAGTGGGATGTCTGTCTAAGTGGGAGTTCTTAAGTAATATGATTAATTGAACTTTAATTTATCATGAACTTACTCCTGATAGTATTTGCATATCTATCTTGTAGATCAATTGCTCGCGTATAGCTTCCCCGTTTTGTTTATGATATGCTCCTAGAGAAAACTATGTTGAAAGATGATAGTAGCAATGACGCAGATTGGATCCGTGATCTGAGGATTATCCTCGTTGCTGCACAGAAGAATTATGTCCTTGATGCACCGCTAGGTGACAGAGCCATTGCAAGAGCAGATACAAACGTTATGAACGTTTGGCGAGCTCGATATGATGACTACTTGATAGTTTAGTGCACCATGCTTTACGGTTTAGAATCGGGGCTTCAAAGACGTTTTGATCGCCACAGAGCATATAGATGTTCCAAGAGTTGAAATTAGTATTTCGGACTCATGCCCATGTCGAAAGGTATGAGACCTTTGACAAGCACTTTGCCTACAAGATGGAGGAGAATAGCTCAGCTAGTGAGCATGTGCTCAAAATGTCTGAGTACTACAATCACTTGAATCAAGTGGGAGTTAATCTTCCAGATAAGATAGTGATTGACAGAGTTCTCTAGTCACTATCACCAAGTTACCGGGACTTCGTGATAAACTGTAATATGCAAGGGATAACAGAAATGATTCCCAAGCTCTTCGTGATGCTGAAATCGACGAAGGTAGAAATCAAGAAAAGCATCAAGTGTTGATGGTTGACAAGACCAGTAGTTTCAAGAAAAGGGCAATGGGAAGAAGGGGAACTTCAAAAAGAACGGCAAGCAAGTTGCTGCTCGAGTGAAGAAGACAAAGTCCAGACCTAAGCCTGAGACTAAGTGCTTCTAGTGCAAAGGGACTAGTCACGGGAAGCAGAACTGCCCCAAGTATTTGGCGGATAAGAAGGATGCCAAAGTGAAAAAAGGTATATTTGATATATATGTTATTGATGTGTACTTTACTAGTGTTTATAGCAACCCCTCAGTATTTGATACTAGTTCAGTTGCTGAGATTAGTAACTCGAAACAGGAGTTGCCGAATGAACAGAGACTAGTTAAGGGTGAAGTGACGATGTGTGTTGGAACTGGTTCCAAGATTGATATGATCATCATCGCACACTCCCTATACTTTCAGGATTATTGTTGAACCTAAATAAATGTTATTTGGTGTTTTTGTTAAGCATGAATATGATTTGGTCATGTTTATTGCAATACGGTTATTCATTTAAAGTCAGAGAATAATTGTTGTTCTGTTTACATGAATAAAACCTTCAATGGTCTTACACCCAAGGTGAATGGTTTATTGAATCTCGATTGTAGTGATACACATATTCATAATATTGAAGCCAAAAGATGCAAAGTTAATAATGATAGTGCAACTTATTTGTGGCACTGCCGTTTAGGTCATATTGGTGTAAAGCGCATGCAGAAAATCCATGTTGATGGGCTTTTGGAATCACTTGATTATGAATCATTTGATGCTTGTGAACCATGCCTCATGGGCAAGATGACTAAGACTCCATTCTCTGGAACAATGGACCAAGCAAAAAACTTGTTGGAAATAATACATACTGATGTATGCAGTCCGATGAGTGTTGAGGCTCGCGGCAGGTATCGTTATTTTCTGACCTTCACAGATGATTTGAGTAAGATATGGGCATATCTTCTTGATGAAACATAAATTTGAAACATTTGAAAAGTTCAAATAATTTCAGAGTGAAGTGGAAAATCATCGTAACAAGAAAATAAAGTTTCTATGATCTGATCATGGAGGAGAATATTTGAGTTACGAGTTTGGTCTTCATTTGAAACAATGCGGAATAGTTTCGCAACTCACGCCACCTGAAACACCACAGCGTAATGGTGTGTCCGAACATCGTAACCGTACTTTATTAAATATGGTGCAATCTATGATGTCTCTTACCGATTTACCACTATCGTTTTGGGGTTATGCATTAGAGAAAGCTGCATTCATGTTAAATAGGGCACCATCTAAATCCGTTGAGACGACACTGTATGAACTATGCTTTGGCTAGAAACCTAAGCTGTCGTTTCTTAAAGTTTGGGGTTGTGATGCTTATGTGAAAAGTTTCAGCCTGATAAGCTCAAACCCAAATCGGAAAAGTGTGTCTTCATAGGATACCCAAAAGAATCTGTTGGGTACACCTTCTATCACAGATCCGAAAGCCAAGATCTTTGTTGCTAAGAGTGGATCCTTTCTAGAGAATAAGTTTCTCTCGAAAGAAGTGAGTGGGAGGAAAGTAGAACTTGATGAGGTAACTGTACCTACTCCCTTATTGGAAAGTAGTTCATCACAGAAATCTGTTCATGTGACTCCTACACCAATTAGTGAGGAAGCTAATGATGATGATCATGTAACTTTAGATCAAGTTACTACCGAACCTCATAGGTCAACCAGAGTGAGATCCGCACCAGAGTGGTACGGTAATCCTATTCTGGAGGTCATGTTACTTGACCATGACGAACCTATGAACTATGAAGAAGCGATGACGAGCCCAGATTCTGCGAAATGGCTTGAGGCCATGAAATCTGAGATGAGATCCATGTATAAGAACAAAGTATGGACTTTGATTCACTTGCCCAAAGATCGGCGAGCCATTGAGATTAAATGGATCTTCAAGAGGAAGATGGACACTGGTAGTAGTGTTCTATCTACAAAGCTAGAATTGTCGCAAAAGGTTTTTGACAAGTTCAAGGTGTTGACTACAATGAGAGTTTCTCACTCGTAGCGATGCTTAAGTCTGTCCAAAACTACATTCCTTAATGGATTTCTTAAAGAAGAGTTGTATATGATGCAACCAGAAGGTTTTGTCAATACTAAAGGTGCTAACAAAGTGAGCAAGCTCCAGCGATC
This sequence comes from Triticum urartu, assembly GCF_003073215.2. Classification (NCBI taxonomy): domain Eukaryota; kingdom Viridiplantae; phylum Streptophyta; class Magnoliopsida; order Poales; family Poaceae; genus Triticum; species Triticum urartu. The sequence continues at coordinate 431,932,429 of NC_053022.1, read as the reverse complement.
CATCTATGGACTGGTGCAAGCATCTCGGAGTTGGAATATATGCTTTGATAAGTTGATCAAAGCATATAGTTTTATACAGATTTGTGGTGAAGCCTATATTTACAAGAAAGTGAGTGGGAGCACTACATCATTTCTGATAAGTATATGTGAATGACATATTGTTGATCGGAAATAATGTAGAATTTTCTGGAAAAGCATAAAGGAGTGTTTTAAAAGAGTTTTTCAAATAAAGACCTCGATGAAGCTACTTACATATTGAGCATCAAGATCTATATAGATAGATCAAGACGCTTGATATATTTTCAATGAGTACATATGTTGACAAGATTTTGAAGTAGTTCAAAATGGAAAAGTCAAAGAAGGAGTTCTTGCCTGTGTTGCAAGGTGTGAAGTTGAGTAAAGACTCAAAACCCGACCACGGCAGAAAATAGAAAGAGAATGAAATGTCATTCCCTATGCCTCAGTCATAGGTTCTATAAAGTATGTTATGTTGTGTGCCAGTCCTATTGTATACCTTAGCGTGATTCTGGAAAGGGAGTACAATAGTGATCTAGGAGTAGATCACTGGACAGCGGTCAAAATTATCCTTAGAGGACTAAGGAAATATTCCTTGGTTATGGAGGTGATAAAAGAGTTCGTCGTAAAGAGTTACGTCGATGCAAGCTTTTTACATCAATCTAGATGACTCTAAGTCTCGATCTAGATACATATTGAAAGTGGGAGCAATTAGCTAGAGTAGCTCCGTGTAGAGTATTGTAGACATAGAAATTTGTGAAATACATACAGGTCTGAATGTTGCACACCCATATACTAAACTTCTCTCACAAGCGAAACATGATCACTCTTTGGGTTTTAATCACATAGCGATGTGAACTAGATTATTGACTCTAGCAAACCCTTTGGGTGTTAGTAACATGGAGATGTGAACTAATCACATAGAGATGTGAACTATTGGTGTTAAATCACATGACGATGTGAACTAGATTATTGACTCTAGTGCAAGTGGGAGACTGAAGGAAATATGCCCTAGAGGCAATAATAAAGTTGTTATTTATATTTCCTTATATCATGATAAATGTTCATTATTCATGCTAGAATTGTATTAACCGGAAACTTAGTACATGTGTGAATATATAGACAAACTAAGTGTCACTAGTATGCCTCTACTTGACTAGGTCGTTGAATCAAAGATGGTTAAGTTTCCTAGCCATAGACATGAGTTGTCATTTGATTAACGGGATCACATCATTAGAGAATGATGTGATTGACTTGACCCATTCCGTTAGCTTAGCATTCAACCGTTTAGTATATTGCTATTGCTTTCTTCATGACTTATACATGTTCCTATGACTATGAGATTATGCAACTCCCGATTACTAAAGGAACACTTTGTGTGCTACCAAATGTCACAACATAACTGGGTGATTATAAAGGTGCTCTATAGGTGTCTCTGATGGTGCTTGTTGAGTTGGCATAGATCAATATTAGGATTTGTCACTCCGGTTGTCGGAGAGGTATCTTTGGGCCCTCTCGGTAATGCACATCACTATAAGCCTTGCAAGCAATGCAACTAATGAGTTAGTTGCGGGATGATGCATTACGGTACGAGTAAAGAGACTTGCCGGTAATGAGATTGAGCTAGGTATTGAGATACCAACTATCGAATCTCGGGCAAGTAAAATACTGATGACAAAGGGAACAATGTATGTTGTTATGCGGTTTGACCGATAAAGATCTTCATAGAATATGTAGGAGCCAATATGAACATCCAGGTTCTGCTATTGGTTATTGACCGGAGATGTGTCTCGATCATGACTACTTAGTTCTTGAACCCGTAGGGTCCGCACGCTTAACATTCGGTGACGATCAGTATTATGAGTTTATGTGATTTGATGTACCGAAGGTAGTTCAGAGTCCCGGATGAGACTGGGGACATGACGAGGAGTCTCGAAATGGTCGAGACGTAAAGATCGATATATTGGACGACTATATTCGGACATCAAAAAGGTTCCGAGTGATTTGGGTATTTTTCGGAGTACGGGGGAGTTACGGGAATACTGGAAAGAAATATTGGGCCTCATGGGCCAAGTGGTGCAAGAGAGGAGGCAGGGCGCGCGGCCCCCCTAGCCCAAACCGAATTGGACCAGGGGGTGGCCCCCCTTTCCTCCTTTCCTCCCTCTCCTTCCTTCTTCCTCTCCTCCTTCCTTTCCTCCTCCTAGTTGGAGTAGGAAAGGGGAGTCCTACTCCTACTAGGAGGAGGACTCCTCCTGGAGCGCCCTACAGGGCCCGACCGACCTCCCCCCTTGCTCTTTTATATACGGGGGCAGGGGGCACCCTAGAACACACAAGTTGATTGTTCCAAGCCGTGTGCGGTGCCCCCGTCCACCATAATCCACCTCGATCATATCGTAGCGGTGCTTAGACGAAGCCCTGCATCGGTAGCAACATCATCACCGTCATCACGCCGTCGTGCTGACGGAACTCTCTCGTGAAGCCCTGCTGGATCAGAGTTCGTGGGACGTCATCGAGCTGAACGTGTGCTGAACTCTGAGGTGCTGTGCATTCGATACTTGGATCGGTCGGATCGTGAAGACGTTCGACTACATCAGCCGCGTTCTCATAAAGCTTCTGCTTACGGTCTACGAGGGTACGTAGATGATACTCTCCCCTCTCGTTGCTATGCATCACCATGATCTTGCGTGTGCGTAGGAAAATTTTGAAATTACTACGTTCCCCAACATTTGTCTACTACCAAACGTCACAACATAACTGGGTGATTACACTACAAAAAATACACTTCCGTGATGATACGTGTTTGTCACAGTAGGTTGCGTTTTCTGTCATGCATGTACATCCATGACGATTTTATGACAGAATCAAGATAGTCATACATGTGCTGTCGTAGAAGTGTTCCATGACATTACCAAAATTATCATCACGGAAGTGTCCACTTCCATGACGATAAATCGCGCGTCACAGAAGTGCTTTTGTCAAGGGTGACCGACACGTGGCATCCATCGTAACAGAACGTCGTTAAGCTATCGGGTTGGGTTTTGGATCCGATAACCCGTTAACAGCCCCGACCAATGGGGATTTTCCATGTGTAAAATCATCATTGGCTGGAGGAAACATGTGTCGGCTCATCGCTGGGACAGATGTCATCCACTCATTGGACAGAAGGCGCCTATGATACGTCGACACGTTGCACGGCCCAACAAAGGCCCATTCATATGAAAAGGCCGACCCGTTTGACTTGGTCAAAAGGTGGCGGCCCGGCCCATGGAAAGCCTATTAACGGCCTGTTCGCATATAGCCCATTTACAGCCCGCTAACCCAAGGCACGTTACGCCCTATTTGAATTAGGCCCAGTAGCGTCATCTGGGCCATCCAATATGATTCCAACCCGTTTTCACTTCTGGCCCATGTATGGCCCATGACGTCTTTCAGCCCATATGAGGCCCTATGTAACTCTTGGCCTATTAACGACCCGTGGTGAAACTGGCCCGTAATGAATAGTGTATCACTTTACACCCATTAACGGCCTGTGGTGAAACTGGCCCGTAAAGAATAGTGTATCACTTTATACCCATTAACACCCCGTTATTGCGTTGGGTCGTTTCCAGCCCATGTTATCTTTCGGCCTTCTCAGAGCCCATTTATTCTTGGGCTATTTTCCAGCATTCTTTTACTTACGGCCCGCTACTGTCATTTTCTGCTTGTGGGCCAAATTCAGCCCGTGCTTACAGTCGGCCCGTTTGTGGTCCGTTAATATGTTGGGCCGTTTTCATAGCATCATCAAATACGGCCTATTATCGATGGCCCGTTATGGTCGGCCCATGAACGGACGATTCCAACTCTAGCCCGTTTACGGCCAGAATGCGGTCTGTTTGGCCCATGTTTGGCCAATCGATCATACGACCCGTATAAGGCCCATTGATGATACGACACGTAGAAGGCCCATTGTTTCTACGGCCCGTAGAAGGCCCATTGTTTCTACAGCCCGTAGAAGGACCACTGTTTATACGACCCGTAGAAGGCCCACTGTTTCTACGACCCATAGGAGGACCAGTGTCACTACAGTAAATATTAGCCCATGGTTATTGTGGCCTAGTTTTAAAAAATAGGTTATTCCAGCCACTAGCAAACCACAGAAAAAGAACTGCACTGACTACAAGCAAACAAATAAACAAGACAACAAGGAAATAAATAAGCAAGCAACTTACACTAGGCTATCACGGCTATTACACATATTACATCTATAGCGACCAGACCTCAAACGGTCCAATCTCTGTGCTCAGGTGTCATCCCTGGAGCAGTAATGCTGACACCACACAATACTTGAAGGATTTATAACAGAGTAGCAATCACACACTTATTACATCGAGTGTCTCAAAAGAGAACTTATTACAATAAATATGGCTTAAGGCCATCTAATAACGATAACAGCGGAGGGCTTGGAAGATAAGTGAGTCCATCAACTCCAACGGCATCACTGAGTATAGAACCACGACCTAAAACTCCTTAATCATCGTCTGAAAAGTCTGCAGCATTAACGTTGCAGCCCGAAACGGGTCAGCACATGGAATATGCTGGCAAAATAACACATAGAGAGTAATGTAATAATCAGGCTATTCTATATGCATATTTGGCTGGTGGAAAGCTCTATGGTTATAGTTTTGCGGAAAGCCAATTTTTCCCTACTGCAAAGGAATAAATTTTATTTAACTATCATGGTGGTTGTTGAACATTGAGAATGGTTGACAGCATTCTCAATCCCAATTAAGCATCATCATTAAATAAAACCCAGCAAAATTAATTTTAGAGTAACATGTTGAGATTCACATGAAAATCCAGGTACTAGATACTCAAGATGTCCATAACCGGGGACACGACTAATCATGATTAGTTTATACACTCTGGAGAGGTTTGCACACTTTTCCCCACAAGACTCGATCTCCTCCGTTGGATTTCTCGCACTACATGGTGTTTGAGAAACGGATGATCGAGACATAGTCTTTCAGAAGCGCTAGCACCTTACGAACGGGTAGACCGTACCAACCTACATCCCCTACATCTGCTAGTCTACCACTGTAAGAGTTCGCACAACTTAGTCAACAATGCTAGAGCCCATAATAGCTTGTGGCTGCACACGGAAGTTTCTAGCATGAATAATCTCATGATCCCTTTGAGCCTGGGTGGCGGTCCATAAAGAAAAACAGGCAATCGCTGGAATACCCAGGTGCCTCAATCCACCCAGATGTGTATTTAAGTTGCCACCTTAAGTAAACCATTAATTAACAATCTCACATCTGTCATGGATACACTCACCCAATCCACGTCTACTAGCATAGCATGGCATAATAAGCAAACGTAGAAGTAACTCCCAAAGGTTTGATAATAAAAGGTAATAGGTACTACCTCAACTACTTCCCAAACCCACAATTTAATTAGATCCTAATCATGCAATGTGTGAGGATTGATCTAATGCAATAAAACTGGGTAGTTGGAAAGCATGATCAAAGTGTTACTTGCCTTGCTGATGATCCGGGAAACCTAGCGGTTCGAAGTAGCAAGTGGCGCACTCTGGGTACTCTATCGTAAACAAACAAGAATACAATAAGTACTCAAATAATGCACAAGTAAAACTCACATAAGATATCTAACCAGAAAGTTCAACTTAAGAACTCTGGTTGGCAAAAAGAATCAAAACGAACGAAGCAACGAAGGACAAACGGCAAAAGAAACATGCTTCGTTTACTATTCTGGATCTAGGGAAAATTTTACAGTTGCAAAAACTTGTTTAAGTTGGTTAAACGGAAAGAGGGTTTCGGGACGAAACTCCAGGTGCTTGAATCGCCTGATTCCGATAAACGAGCGAAAAGTTATACTAAAACGAAAATCGGATCAGAAATCGCGATCAGAAAAATCGCGGATTTAATCTGAGAAAAAGAAAAACGACAAACGTTCATTAAAACAAACGAACGGGCGAATGCCCTCGCTATTTAAATAAACTGGAAAAACCGATCTACTTTAAAAAAACCGAAACTAAAGAAACGAGCAAAACTGTCAGAAAACCGAACGGTTTTTCGAGAAAAACCGGAGGAGAAAAAAACTACCTCCGGCGACTCCGGCGAACGGCGGTGGCGGCGGTCCGGCGGCGGCGGCGCGGCGGGCGGCGGTGCGCGGCGGCAGCGGGGGCCGGCTAGGGTTAGGGTTTACGGGTGGGGCGGCTTGGGCTTCGGCCGGGTCCTCGGGGCGCTATAAAAAGGCCCGGCCAGGAGGAGTCCTGGCCGGTTACGGCCCAACGTCGGTTCGGATTTTTTTTAAATAATTACGCTCGGGAAAAAAACAAAAGAAATACTAAACGGACTCCAAAAATCCTGAAATAAATTTTCCCCGGCTTCTAAAATCAAGCCGCATAGGATGAACATTTATTTGGGGCCTAAATGCAATTTTGGAAAACACACATTTTTCCTAAATTCAAATAAAATAGCAAATAAAACCAAAATAAATTCTTATTTGAGTTTTTATTAAATCCTCAATATTCCTTTATTTTGGGAAAGTCATTTTATTCCCTCTCTCATATTTTTGTAATAGAAATAACTGGAGATAAAATAAATAAAATCAAATGATCCTATTTTCAAAATTTGAGACAACTCAAATATGAAAATAATGAAATCCCGAACTCTCTCCGAGGGTCCTTGAGTTGCGTGAAATTTCTAGGATCAACCAAAATGCAATAAATATGATATGCAATGATGATCTAGTGTATAACATTCCAAATTGAAAATTTGGTATGTTACAAACCTACCCCCCTTAAGATGAATCTCGCCCTCGAGATTCGGGTTGGCTAGAAAATAGGTGCGGGTGGTCCTTCAGCAAATCTTCCTCTCGCTCCCAGGTGGCTTCATCCTCCGTGTGGTGGATCCACTGAACCTTGCAAAACTTGATAACCTTGATGCGGGTGACTCGACTGGCATACTCTAGAATCTTAACTGGTTTCTCCTCATAGGTCAAATCACTGTCCAACTGAATAGCTTCCAGCGTACCGTATCTCTTAGCGGTATATCAGCCATCTCTGCATGGCACTTATTCAACTGGGAAACGTGGAACACGTCGTGAACTCCCGACAATCCCTCGGGTAATTCCAACTTATAGGCAACTTCTCCCATACGCCCCAAAACTTTGTATGGGCCTACAAAATGTGGCGCTAACTTTCCCTTAACTCCAAAGCGCTTAACTCCTCGAAGTGGTGATACTCGAAGATAAACTCGGTCTCCGACTTCATAAACTGTCTCCTTGCATTTAGAATCTGCATAACTCTTCTGCCTGGATTGATCTACCTTGAGCCTATCACGAATCAATTTCACTTTCTATTCAGACTCCCTTATCAGATCCGGTACAAACAACTGGTGGTCTCCAACTTCATCCCAAGACAATGGGGTCCTGCACCTCCTTCCGTACAAGGCTTCGAAAGGGGCCATCTTCAAACTGGATTGATAGCTATTGTTGTAAGAGAACTCTGCATACGGCAAATTCTCGTCCCAGCTAGATCCGTAATCTGGCGCACAAGCTCTTAGCATATCCTCCAAAATCTGATTGACTCTCTCAGTCTGTCCATCTGTCCGCGTGTGGAAAGCTGTGCTAAACTCCAGTCTGGTTCCCAAAGTTTCATGCAACTGATTCTAGAACTTTGAGGTAAATTGGGTTCCTCTATCTGATACTATGCTCCTTGGAAATCCATGCAGACAAATGATTCTGGTCATATATATCTTTGCCAACTTTGCACTGGTATAGGTAGTCTTCACGGGAATGAAATGAGCTACCTTTGTCAAACGATCGACTACAACCCATATCGAGTCATAGCCTGAACGTGTTCTAGGCAATCCTATAATAAAATCCATGCCTAGCTTATCCCACTTCCATTCGGGTATCGGCAATGGTTGTAGCAATCCTGCTGGCTTTTGATGCTCTGCCTTTACTCTCTGATATACATCACAAACCGCTACATATTCCGCAATATCCTTCTTCATTCTAGTCCACCGGAAAATATCCTTCAAATCCAAATACATCTTGGTATGTCCTGGGTGAATCGAATATGGTGAATCATGGGCCTCTTGTAAGATTACCTTCCTGATCTCCAATCATTTGGTACATAGACATGGTCTTCAAACCATAAGGTATCGTGCTCATCCTCACGAAATCCCTTAGCTTTTCCTTTGCTCATTTTCTCATTAATAGAAGCAATCTCCTTATCGGTCCTTTGAGCTTCTCTGATCTTATCCATCAAGGTAGACTAAGTCTCCAATGCTGCTACATAGCCTTTCGGGGCTATTTCCAAACATAGTTCTCGAAGATTTTCGGCTAATTCCCTTGGTAAATCTCCCATCATTAGGGTGTTGACATGACTCTTACGGCTTAACGCGTCAGCTACTACGTTAGCCTTTCCGGGGTGATAATGCAATTTCATATCATAGTCCTTGATGAGCTCCAACCATCTCCTTTGTCTGAGGTTCAACTCCTTCTGTGTGAAAATATACTTCAAACTCTTGTGATCCGTGTACACCTCACAATGGTTTCCAATCAGAAAATGACTCCAAGTCTTCAATGCATGCACTACGACTGCTAACTCCAAATCATGCGTAGCATAATTCGACTCATGAGGCTTATGCTATCGTGAGGGATATGAAATAACTCTTCCTTCCTACATAAGAACTGCTCCAAGTCCTCGACATGAAGCGTCACAATACACCTCATAATCCTTGGTCTGATCCGGTAAAATCAACACTGGTGAGGTAACCAAACGTTTCTTCAACTCATGAAAACTAGCCTCACATTCCTCAGTCCATTTGAACTTGGTATCCTTCTTCAACAACTCCGTCATAGGCTTTGCAATCTTCGATAAATTTTCAATAAATCTCCGGTAGTATCCTGCGAGTCCAAGAAAACTCCGGATCTCTCCAACTGTGGTTGGCCCTTCCCACTTGGTCATAGTATCAACTTTAGTGGGATCTGCTGCTATACCTTCTCCGGATATAACGTGTCTGAGAAATCCAACTTCCTTCAACCAAAACTCATTGCTGAACTTGGCATATAGTTGATGTTCTCTGAGTTTACCAAGCACCAAACGCAAATGCTCCTTATGCTCCTCTTCATTCTTCGAGTAAACCAGGATATCATCAATGAACACTACGACGAACTTATCCAAGAACTCCATAAACACTTTGTTCATCATGTTCATAAAATATGCAGGTGCGTTAGTCAGACCAAATGACATAACAGTATACTTGTACAGCCCATACCTGGTGGTAAAAGCCGTCTTGGGTATATCCTGTTCTCAAATCTTCAACTGGTGGTATCCTGATCGCAGATCGATCTTGGAAAATACCTTAGCTCCTTGCAATCGATCAAACAGATCATTGATCATCGGTAGTGGGTACTTGTTCTTGATGGTTACTTCATTCAAACCTCGATAATCAACAACCATCCTTAACGATCCATCCTTCTTTTCCACTAGAAGTACTAGCGATCCCCAAGGTGAAGAACTTGGGCGAATATATCATTTATCCAATAACTCCTTAATTTGCTTCTTAATTTCCACCAAATCATTTGCAGGCATCCTATATGGTCTCTTTGATATTGGCCCCGTGCCTGGCAAAAGCTCAATCAAAAACTCAATATCTCTATCCGGTGGCATGCCTGGCAACTCTTCTGGAAATACTTCGGGGAAATCCTTCACTACTGGTACTTCCTCCGGCACAACTCCTGTTAAACAATTTACTTGAGTCCTCTTCGGCACATGCCGGGATACATACTTGATCCTTCTCCCTTCCGGGGTGGTAAGCAAGATCGACTTATTGGCTCAATCAACGTTTCCTCCATATATCGACAACCAATCCATGCCTAATCTCACATCCAATCCTTGAGATTCCAACACTACTAGGTCTGAGGGAAATACGTAGTTACCAATCCTTAATGGCAACCGATCACACCATAGGCTAGCCATATATTCTGCTCCAGGCGAGGTTACTAACATGGGTGACCTAAGGGCTTGGGTTGGCAGTTTATACTTATCCACAAATCCCCTTGATATGTATGGATGCGATGCATCAGTATCAAAAAGAACGAGTGCAGTAAATGACTTAACCAAAAACTTACCGATTACTGCATCCGGCTGCTCTTCAACCTCCTCCACGTTAACGTGGTTCACCTGTCCCCTATTGAAATGGTTCGGCTTCTTCCCAGAGTTTCCATTGCCGTTTCCATTCTGTGATTCAGGACATTCATTGGCATAATGTCCGGTCTTCTGGCACTTAAAACAAGTGACTTGGCTCAGGTCTCTCTTGGCCGGGGTCGATGGGTTGGTGCGGTTCTGGCCGTTACTTCCTCCATTCCCATTACCATTCTTGGTGCCATTGTGATTGTGCGAGCTACCTCCTCCATGGGTATGCTAAAAATGTCCTCTCGGTCTAGGGGTTAAACGTGGCTTCTGCTGAGCTCCTGAATTGTGCTTCCCTTGTCCATACTTCGTCTTGCGATTCTCAATCTGCTGCTGCTTCCCTTCAATCATAAGAGCACGATCTACCAACTCCTGGTAGTTGTTGAAGGTTGCTACCATCAACTGCATGCTCAACTCATCATTCAGTCCTTCCAGAAACTTCTCCTGCTTAGCTGCATCCGTAGCAACGTCATCTGGGGCATAACGTGCTAGCTTACTAAAGTCCTCCACATACTGGCCAACTGTCCGTCCCCCTTGGCGCAAGTTGCGAAACGCTCGCTTCTTCATGGCCATAGCTCCTGCTAAAACATGGGCAGTATGAAAAGCCTGCTGAAATTGGTCCCATGTGACAGTGTCGACAGGGAAAGTGGCTGTGAAATTCACCCACCATGATGTTGCGGGTCCTTCTAGCTGATGTGCGGCAAACTTCACCTGCTCTGCATCCGTGCATCCTGCTGTGGTCAACTCTCTAGCTGTCTTGCGGAGCCAATCATTTGCCACTATCGGCTCGGTGCTACTGGAAAGCATCGGTGGATTCAACCTAAGAAAACGGGCTAAGTGATCAACAGGTGGTGGTGGTGGTGGTGGGTTGTTGTTGTTGTTCCCCTGATTCTGATTCTGGACTAACAACTGCATCAATGTGTTCTGCTGCTGGATCAACTGAGTGAGCTCCGGTGGAAAGGTAAATCCGGGGTCACGTCTCAGAGGCATCTGAGGGTTTAGAAATAATGAGATTTAAGAATAGAGAGGGGTCTAAAGAGAAAACATTGCACATATGCACATGAGGCAATAGCAAACAGTTCACTTCATTCAATCAATCGAACAAGGGCATACAATTGATCTAACTATCGCAAAAGTGCCCGGACTACTATATTTACATGGTGGACTACTACTACTGATGAGGTGGTCTCCTAGAAATATTCTTAGGTTCCAGACTCCATGATATCTGCTCCAGCTTCATCAACATAGTCATCATCGCTATCATCTGGATCCGAGTCGGTGTCGTCGATGATGATGTAGTCTTCCGGGCGAATCTCCTTGGGTTCTTCGTCTTCTTCTACTGGTGTAGGGCCTCCCATAAGTATTCCGATCTTCTTGATCAGATCGTCATTCTTCTCCACTAATACTTCTATTTCCTCTTCATAATCTTCACATGTAGCCTTGAGTTCTTCCTCCAGTTCCTTGATTCTTGTCCTTGCCTTCTTCAGATCTATCATGTCGGCGCACATCTGGTTTTCCTGACATCGAATGTGCTGGTTTAACTCCTGAATAAAAGCTGCAATTGATCTATCCTTTCTGGTGCTAATCATCTCCCAGTGCTCATCTCGGCGCCCACAAATTTGGTAGATAGTATCCTTGAGATCATTGCGGTAAACTTCTCCAATGCGTCCCATGGCGATGTGAGCTGCCATGCTCTTTCCTAGACTCCAAGTTGGTGCATCAAAAGAAAACTCTATGGGCTCAGTGACTAGCATGAACGTCCTTCCTGGAACTTTAACTTGAATCATCCAGTGCTCTTCTTCAGGTAAAGTGGCGTTGTAGGTTCCGGTGAAGCTTGGTACTCCTATGTTTAGGTATCTAGTGACTTCCTTCAAGTGACGTCCAAAGGGTGTATCTTCATCTGGTTGAGTGAACTTGTTCCTTGCATCCGCCATCCTAAAAGAGTAGAAAAGATGAGAAGTCAGAAAAGAGAGGAGAGTGAGTAGTGATCTAGGGCTTTAGCTTAGTGGTCGTGTCCTACAGTCAGCGTGTGCTCTGATACCATCTTGTAGCGACCAGACCTCAAACGGTCCAATCTCTGTGCTCAGGTGTCATCCCTGGATCAGTAATGCTGACACCACACAGTACTTGAAGGATTTATAACAGAGTAGCAATCACACACTTATTACATCGAGTGTCTCAAAAGAGAACTTATTACAATAAATATGGCTTAAGGCCATCTAATAACGATAACAGCGGAAGGCTTGGAAGATAAGTGAGTCCATCAACTCCAACAGCATCACTGAGTATAGAACCACGACCTAAAACTCCTTAATCGTCGTCTAAAAAGTCTGCAACATTAACGTTGCAGCCCGAAACGGGTCAGCACATGGAATATGCTGGCAAAATAACACATAGAGAGTAATGGAATAATTAGGCTATTCTAAATTAATATTTGGCTGGTGGAAAGCTCTATGGTTATAGTTTTGCGGAAAGCCAATTTTTCCCTACTGCAAAGGAATAAATTTTATTTAACTATCATGGTGGTTGTTGAACATTGAGAATGGTTAACAGCATTCTCAATCCCAATTAAGCATCATCATTAAACAAAACCCAACAAAATTAATTTCAGAGTAACATGTTGAGATTCACATGAAAATCCAGGTACTAGATACTCAAGATGTCCATAACCGGGCACACGGCTAATCATGATTAGTTTATACACTCTGCAGAGGTTTGCGCACTTTTCCCCACAAGACTCGATCTCCTTCGTTGGATTTCTCGCACTACATGGTGTTTGAGAAACGGATGACCGAGACATAGTCTTTCAGAAGCGCTAGTACCTTACGAACGGGTAGACCGTACCAACCTACATCCCCTACATCTGCTAGTCTACCACCGTAAGAGTTCGCACAACTTAGTCAACTATGCTAGAGCCCATAATAGCTTGTGGCTGCACACGGAAGTTTCTATCATGAATAATCTCATGATCCCTTTGAGCCTGGGTGGTGGTCCATAAAGAAAAACAGGCAATCGCTGGAATACCCAGGTGCCTCAATCCACCCAGATGTGTATTTAAGTTGCCACCTTAAGTAAACCATTAATTAACAATCTCACATCTGTCATGGATACACTCACCCAATCCATGTCTACTAGCATAGCATGGCATAATAAGCAAACGTAGAAGTAACTCCCAAAGGTTTGATAATAAAAGGTAATAGGTACTACCTCAACTACTTCCCAAACCCACAATTTAATTAGATCCTAATCATGCAATGTGTGAGGATTGATCTAATGCAATAAAACTGGGTAGTTGGAAAGCATGATCAAAGTGTTACTTGCGTTGCTAATGATCCGGGAAACCTAGCGATTCGAAGTAGCAAGCGGCGCACTCCGGGTACTCTATCGCAAACAAACAAGCATACAATAAGTACTCAAATAATGCACAGGTAAAACTCATATAAGAGATCTAACCAGAAAGTTCAACTTAAGAACTCCGGTTGGCAAAAAGAATCAAAACGAACAAAGCAACGAAGGACAAACGGCAAAACAAACAGGCTTCGTTTACTATTCTGGATCTAGGGCAAATTTTAAAGTGGCAAAAACTTGTTTAAGTTGGTTAAACGGAAAGAGGGTTTTGAGACGAAACTCCAGGCGCTTGAATCGTCTGATTCCGATAAACGAGCGAAAAGTTATACTAAAACGAAAATCGGATCAGAAATCGTGATCAGAAAAATCGCGGATTTAATCCAAGAAAAAGAAAAACGACAAACGTTCGTTAAAACGAACGAACGGGCGAACGCTCACTATTTAAATAAACCAGAAAAATCGATCTTTTTAATAAAACCGAAACATAAAAAAACGAGCTAAACCGTCGGAAAAACGAACGGTTTTTCAAGAAAAATCGGAGGCGGAAAAAAAACTACCTCCGGCGACTCCGGCGAACGGCGGCGGTGGCGGGTCCGGCGGGCGGCGCGGCGCGGCGGCGGCGGGGGCCGGCTAGGGTTAGGGTTTACGGGTGGGGCGGCTTGGGCTTCGGCCGGGTCCTCGGGGCGCTATAAAAAGGCCCGGCCAGGAGGAGTCCTGGCCTGTTACGGCCCAAGGTCGGTTCGGATTTCTTTTTAAATAATTACGCTCGGGAAAAAAACAAAAGAAATACTAAACTGACTCCAGAAATCCCAAAATAAATTTTCCCCGGCTTCTAAAATCAAGCCGCACAGGATGAACATTTATTTGGGGCCTAAATGCAATTTCGAAAAACACGCATTTTTCCTAAATTCAAATAAAATAGCAAATAAAACCAAAATAAATTCTTATTTGATTTTTTATTAAATCCTCAATATTCCTTTATTTTGGGAAAGTCATTTTATTCCCTCTCTCATATTTTTGTAATAGAAATAACTGAAGATAAAATAAATAAAATCAAATGATCCTATTTTCAAAATTTGAGACAACTCAAATATGAAAATAACGAAATCCCCAACTCTCTCCGAGGGTCCTTGAGTTGCGTGAAATTTCTAAGATCAACCAAAATGCAATAAATATGATATGCAATGATGATCTAGTGTATAACATTCCAAATTGAAAATTTGGGATGTTACAACATCCACCGGGCATCAAAGTTCGCCACCAGTGCAAATATAGGGAACACAACAGCATATAAACGCCGCAGCAAAACAAGTCTAGAACTGAAACCACTTCAGAAGAGCTCAAGAAACAACATCCTGGGTACCCATAATGCTGGCAAGATGCTTAGCAAGCTTATTAACTTTCTCTTTTTTGGCGCTTAAGTCCTCCAGCGTTTGCTGTTGCACCAGAAAGTATGCATCTGAATTCTGCAGGGACCTCCTCAGTCCTTCGGCCTCATGTCGCATAACATCTGATCGATGTCTTTCAACTTGAAGTTGAGACTCAAGAAGCCGAACTGATTCAGGCAACGAGTTCGAAGAGCTGGTGCTAGCAGTGGTAGCCAGTAACTCGAACACTACATCAAGACAGGACTTTGGGGTTGTCTCAGTGTCTTCAATATAGTTTTTATCAGCTTTCTTGGAGACCAACAGGGATTTCTCACTATCTTGAACCTTATCTGCATTACTTCCTTTACCATTGCATAACAGGGTACTCTTCTCCAATATTTTATCCGCGTTCTAAAAGAGAAACAAACAAACACATCTCAGGTTTACAATGTAGTATATGAAACTCATTTTGGTAAAGCAGTTCAGTAGTAAGGTGGACAGGATAACAGCATGAAACAAACATATATCTATGTAGTATGATCACTGTATGGTCTATATCATTCTAGTTTATGTTGCCAAATCAAGATAGATACAGTTCGAATCATATCTATTTAAGGCAAAGCAGCATAGACAGAATATAAGTGTGGGAAACTACACAGCAATAACAACACTTGTAATGTGCATGGCATGAGAACATAATTGTTTATTCAATTGAAACTGAAATCAACATAGAGCAAGTTACAAAAGCAAACAGCCAAACACGTTGAAGAAATAGGTTTAAAACATACCTGTTGTGCCATTGGAGTTTCAATTGCATCCTTCAAATTTGAAATTAGTTGGTATCAGTAAATACAGTGATGCAAGAGCAAAGTAGTATGAACCATTGCTATGGAACCTGACCTGAGAACAATTCTTCTTCTTCTTTAAGCGTTGACTTCGGGTTCGGAGTGGTGGTCCTCGTGATTTGGGCACTGCAGTTGCCTTACTAACTGCTCGTGTTTTGGTGCTCTGTGGTGGAGACGGTGTTGTGTCAACGGGAACTGGGTGTCTATTTGCTGGGGTTGGGGTTAGAAGGGGTGTAGCTGGTTCTCTGTCCAACTGGGTAGGGGTACAATCTGCATGAGTGTGGGTTATGTGTGGTGGGGCTGGTTCTTGGGCAAGTACAACCGTGGTTCTATCTGCATCGACAGGTAGCATGATCTTTTCTGAAGACCGTGTTTTTACTCCCACAGATACTGCCATCACTCCCTCCAATTGAAATGGCTGATAAACAAGAAAAGTAATTGAATGTACAGACATTGTAAGATAGACAGTTGCAATGGATAGTAGGGAAGAAAACAGGGCATGCAATAATTCACATTTATGTTGTCTAAGCAAACACAATAGCAGGACATAATTTCACATATATGATGGCTAATAAAACAGGATAGCATGACACAATTTCACATGTATGATGGCTAACTAAACAGGATAGAATGACATACTTCAAAATATGATGACTATGTAAACAGGATGACATGATATAACTATGCGATGTGTCTATTAAAGTGGTTGGCATGCCATAAATCACAAACATGCCGTCGATGGAAACATGATGGCATGATATAATTCACGGATAGAATGACATAATTTAAAATATGATGACTATGTAAACAGGATGAGATGATATAACTATATTATGTCTTTAGAAAATGGGTTGGCATGCCATAATTCAGATACATGCTGTCTATGTAAACATCATGGCATGACATAATTCAAATATATGATTTATATACTAAGGAAGTGAGCAGAGGGCAATCACATATATGATGTGTCATCTAAGGAGATGGCATTCAATATTGTGTATATGATGTAAAAACTAAGCATTGCAATACAACATATGCATTATATGAGTAATATAACCCTGTCAAGTTTGAGCATACACCTCAGGGGGATAATAGTACTGGTCATATGCCTCTGAATCCTCCTCTTAAGAGCTATCTGTAACTAGCAAGATATCTGCTTCAGCATGTAGCATTGTCTCCACTGAAGACCTTGTTTTCACTTCAGATTTCTCCATCGCCAATTCAAATGGCTGATGCACAGGAAGAGCAGTTGAATATACAAACATTGTCGACAAAAGCAATGAGAAATACAAAAAAAGGACGACATGATATAATTCACATATATGACGCTTGCCTAAACAGCATGGCATTGCATAATTCGCATACATAATGCCTTGCAACAAGATAACATTGCATAATTCACATATATAATGTCTTGCAACAAGATGGCATTGCATAATTCACATATATGGTAATTAGACACTAAACAGGTGGCATTCACGCAAAGCATGTCTAAACTAAGCAAATGACATAGCAATGCAAGATACCATACGCACGATATGAGCAACATAACCCTGCCAAGTTAGGGCATGCACCTCGGGGGGGGGGGGGAATATGACTGGTCATCTGTCTCTGAATCCTCCTCTGAGGAGCTATCGGTAACCAGCAAGACATGCGCTTCGTTAGATAACATTGTCTGCTCTGAAGACCTTGTTTCCACTCCAGATTTTTCCATGACCGTGCCGAATGGCTGATGCACAGGAAGAGTAATTGCATGTACTAAAATTGTTGACAAATTTAACACGTAATAAAAAAAATGATGGCATGATATAATTCACATATAAGATGACTGGCTAACCAGGGTGGCATTCTAAAATTCACATATATGATGCCTAGCTAGACAAGATGGCATTGCATGATTCACATATACGATAAAGAAACTAAGCAGATGGCATTGACACAAAGCATGTCTAAACTAAGCAGATGACATCTTTAATGTATACAGTAAGCAATGCAAGGCACCATATGCATGATATTACCAACATCAGCATGCCAAGTTAGAGCGAAGACCTCATGGGGTAAATAGGAGTGGTCTTCTCCTTCTGAATCCCCCTTAGAACAGTTATCTTCCTCTTGATTACAATCCGAAATGGGTGGAGGGGGGCTGCCTTTGCGCCCACCATGGAACGATGTCTGCATGAAATTTTATTGCCACGCAAGGCTCGTCTCTTTTGCTCTACATGATCAGTTCCGTTGTGTACAATAACTGACATGCATAGGAATAAAACATAGTGAGATTATGTAAGGAGTGCATGCACAAATCCAGAGTGATGGTAGCAAACTATGGATAGACCCAAAACCAATGATAGCAGGCAGATAATAGCTTTAGTTAAAAAATACAGATAATGGCTCCTTTAATGATTGTTTGCACCCAACAAGAAACTCATAGTAGATACCGGAGATTAACCAGATAGTAGATAGATAGTACTGATTGCTGCCCCAATATGTACCCCACAACCATTTAAAAACTCAAGTTTCAGCATTAGTTTGGACCTGACTCGGAGTATAATAGGTGAACATGACGATAATGTAGCATATCATCATATTAAGCGAGGCATAAGGTAAGCAGACACGGAAGAGTGCAACCTCTCTTGCGGACCCGTGTAGTCCTCAAGGTCATCTGCTCAGTTGATGATGGTAATGCAGTTGCCATGGCTGCCGGCGGCGGGGAAGAAGATCTGAGGCGGTGAAAGACAGTATGGAGAGCGGATCCCAGCTGTGGTGAACCCTTCCGTCATTGGAGCAGCTGAGCTGGGGTGGAACACAACGCCGCAGGAGCAGGACAAACCACACAAGGTTTTCTTTGACACATATCTGTAACAGAAGTAATTGAGTAAGGGCTTGTTTGAATTTGAGGATTCTAACAATGCAGGGATAGGAAATAGACAGGAATAGGATAGGAATGCACATGCAAAATAGAGAATTTAAAAACACAGGATTTCTGCCAATCTGGGTGTTTGATTCACAACAATTGGAAGATCACAGGATGCAAAAAACCATGGTGAGATTAAGTCAAACCACAAGAAAATGTATGGTTATAATGCTATTATGCTACTATCTCTTAGTCTTGTGCTTGATGAATAGGAATATGAAAAGGAGGACA
Organism: Triticum urartu; assembly: GCF_003073215.2. Classification (NCBI taxonomy): domain Eukaryota; kingdom Viridiplantae; phylum Streptophyta; class Magnoliopsida; order Poales; family Poaceae; genus Triticum; species Triticum urartu. Next base: position 431,913,508 of record NC_053022.1, on the reverse strand, counting down.
AGTGGAAATTAGAATTCCCACGGTTTTTCTTTCAAGGAGACACTAAAGGAACAAATCCTACAGTTTTCCTTTGCTCCATTGCTTTGCACCAAATTCATGAAAAGTAGTACCATAGGAAACTTTCCAATTCCGATGTTTTTCATTCACTTTTACTTTCAAGCACTGGCGATTCTAGTAGGCAGGCTTGAGCAAGGAAAATCCTACACTAAAAAATGTTTTTGTGCTACCTCTATTACTTTGGACCCAGGCCACTGCCATACTAGCTCAACTCCCAGGCCCATCAACAAATGCACAGCTCAAACGCGCAGAGATAAATAATGATGGCGTTCAAGAGAGTCCATCACGGATAGCTAGGTTGCTTGGTACCTCACTGCTTGTCATATAGTAGGATAAAATAATCGTATTTCCCATTACTACGAGTGCTCAGTGGACAATATATATAACATGTAGAGTAAACAAGAGATGCAACAAGTGTACAACCTCTTTTGCGAAGCCATGTCGATCTTAGCGTGATTGGGTTGGCCAGTGAGGATGCTCCGGCTGACTTGGCTGTCGGAGGAGGGGAAGAAGATCTTAGGCGTCTGGAGATGGAGCCTGAGGACCTGCTCCGCTGTGATGGAGGGTTTCGTCATTGAAGCAGCTCCGATGAGTTGTACGATGCCGAGGCTGAAGCAGGACAAGAGAGACAACAAACGACGTTAACCTGAGTGGAATTCTAATAGCATCTCCAATACATGACATAAAATACATAACCACAAAGTGCTAGATGTAAAATACATCAGCCGCTCATCTCTGAACTTAACTGTCGAAACTGAATTTAACTGTCGAAACTGAACTTAACTGTCGAAACTGAACTTAACTGTCGAAACTGAATTTTGCTGTCGAAACTGAATTTTGCTGTCGAAACTGAACACACTAGCAAGGTGAGGCTACACGTCGGTCGACTGACTTTTTCATCTCTGGTCAATCGATTTTGCAGCCGTTGGATACGAAATCAAGGGCCTGCGGTTCATCTTCAACCTCCACCCCCTGAGCCGCCAGCCACCACCGGCCAAATAGCAGCCACCCGCCGCCCGCGGCCGGCGGTGCGCCGCCCCGCCCACCCCAAAAACACTCCCCACCGCTGGTCTGCCGCCGCCCCGGCCATCCCTCTAGGCCCCCCCGTGCCGAGCTTTTTCTCCGGCGATCCTCACGCCACCGCCCCGCCACCGCCGGTGACCACCGCCCCCATCCTGAACCCTAAGATAGATAGTGGGGTACCTCTCTGGCGAGCCCCCCTCCCCGTTGCTGCTGGTTCTTCCTTCACACCGGCGAGCCCCCCACCCCCTGAAAATCGACTGACCCAAAAGTCGATTCAGTCGACTGAAGTGAAGCTAAATCGAAGCAGCATCGCAAGCAAGAGCAAGAGCGAGAGCAGCAGCCCGAGCAAGAGCAATAGCAAGAGTAGACCTGGCAGGGGACCGAGAGCAAGAGCAGAGCAACAGCGCGAGCGAGAGCTAAAGCAGCAGCAGCTCCTACTGATGTGGATGTCGCCGCCGAGGGAGCGACGCCGTGGAGGAAGTGGCCGATGACGCCGCCGTGGATGGAGCCGCGCCGTGTCGGCTCGGGACCGAGCGCCGGCAGCACCGTGAGATCGAATCAAGAAGAAAATGCGGCGATTAGTGTATAACCTCCTTGGTGGCGCCGATTAGGCCGCAGCTTCATCCGAGGAAATGGTGATGATGATTCCCTTCCGGTGGTGCAGGTGAAGACGACGGTGTGGGAATGGAGGTGGCGTGAAAGACGAGGGGAACGTCGGGGCTGCTCCTTGGAGGTGGAGGACGGGGTGGTTGAACCGGCGAGACGATGAGATCGACGACGGATCCTCATCCGGTACGATGGATGAGGGACGTCGAGGTGTTACTATGGATGACGTCGTCGGGGAAGAGGCCCCGGCTGGGTGGCGGACGAAGCAGGGTATTGGGTCTCGTCGCGGGTTTCCACGGCCTCGGTGTATGAATGGGTGGGCGGATGGGATGGCGGTGGGGAACCATGGCTTAGAGACACGCTTGTCTGAAATGTGGGGTAAGTTATGAAAGTACCCCCACCAATTTGAGGTGGTTCTTTCGGTTCAGGGGTACCATGGGAATTTCGCGTGTCGGGATTTCACAGGAGGTGGGAGTTTTCGCGTGCGTTGTAATTTCGGAATAGCAAGGCGCGGGTTGAGATGGAGGGAGTTGTCGGAGCACAACGAGACAAAGATATATCTTAAATATTTCGGGCTAACAAGGCGCGGGTTGAAGAGGCAGGAGTTTCGCAGCACGATAGACAGAGACGCTAGCTTGAATTTTCGGCATAACAAGGGGCGGCTTGAAATTTCGGAAGAACAAGATTAACGTGTACCAAAAAAAGACAATTTGCACCTCAACACGCACAACACACACACAAACACCATTTAGACTAGAGTAAGGTACACGTGCATTGCACGCATGTGATTTGGCAACCAAATTATGAATAAATACCACATTATAGCATGCAAGCTTTGAGTCATATATGCATGATGTAGATATTCGTTTAATTCTTATAGTTCATTTCATTCAAAATCATCTAGTTTTTAAAAGAAAGCTAATCTATTTTAAGATTCATGGAATTGTGGGTCGTAAGACATAAAGTAAAAACAAATAATGGCAAATCATGTAGAAAAACATTTGGGCAATTCTGATACGGAAGATTCTAGAACAAATAAGAAGTGCTTGTGTTTTGATGTTTGTGCATTATGCTTAAGTTCAACCGTGGAGTCTTCTAGATTATACATGTGGCGAAATCTGGTGGAATCTAGATGATATCCAACGGCCAGTAGTGCTCAAATTTTCCATCTTTGGACCATCGGATTTGCCTCATCCAACGACCATCTTTTAAAGTTAAACTTACCCGCACACAATATAAAAAAATATAATATATAATATATATAGGGGTATAGATATAGATATGTGATGCGAAAGCCGCCCATCATCTCCAATTAGAATAGTGTGTCCATGCATGGATGCGACGTGGCCAAATGATGTCTTCCATCGGTATCTCAAACTCAAATCAGTATGACCTTGTTCAATGTGTATACATTACAACATGTTCGTTTCCAAACCACACCGCGCAGATCTCCGTTATATTCATGCATGCATGGGTTTCAAACATCAGGATCTCTTATTCAAATATTTGAATTCAACTTTACATTTATTATGACCTCACCTATTCTTTTACACCCACATAGTAGTCTTCTCTTTATAATTGTACCACTAAGTTTCTCTCGTGCATGCATGCACACACACTACCAGCCGACATTATCCATCGCACGCATGCAATCTTTTTCTTCAGGTCGGTCTCCCATGAAGGCACACACCCACACACATCCCCCTCTCCATCATATCGGGCATTCTTTATCTCTCACACGTGCATGCGCAACGATCGATGTTCCTCTATGTATGTGTGTATATAGCTTGGTCTTTCATAGTTTTCCACACAAACCGATCAATCGATATATCCAGTGAGGTCTCACCCTCTTTCCCACGTCCATATCGATCAATCTATATCTCTCTATATAGGATTAACATATATAGCTAATACACCCACATTAATTATATATCCAACGTGCCCCTCTCATCATCCATGCCTTCCGCTTCATCTCTCAAACGCGTGCACAATGGCAAAGACAGGGGGCAGTAAGGGCCCTGCCCCCTCCCCCCTAACATCACTATATATCGAGGCTAATACGAATGTGATCATTAGACAATTGCTTCTAAAAATGGTTTAAGTTCATGAATTGACCCTCCTCGTAAAGGATTAGCAATGCTTGGCCCCCTAGCTCATTTATTTTTCATGGCTCCGCCACTGTGTGCAACAGCGCACGTGTTCGCCCCCTCTCTCTAAATATTGATCTCGCAGTTGTGCATTCCTTCATAGTCTCCATCCACTCGGCCCCTGGCACCATCTTCTAGCCCCCCACTGGATTTTGCCACATGTACAATCTAGCAGACTCCATGGTTGAACCTAAGCATAATGCACAAACCTCAAAACAACAGTGGTTCTCTTTTGTTCTAGAATCTTCCGTATCATAACTGCCCAAACTTTTTTTCTAGTTGAATTGCCATTATTTGTTTTTACTTTATGCTTTACAACACACAATTCCATGAATCATAAAAATAGATTAAGGGCTTCTTTGATTCAAAGGATTCTCAAAGGAATTTTGGAGGATTCTAATCATTAGGAATTTTTCCTATCTTGGTTGTTTGATTCGTAGGATTGTAAACCATAGGAATTTTTCCATATGATTCATTTGCACTAGATTTCATAGGAAACATCACATCCACTCAAACCTCTTTGAAAGAATTCTGCGTTTTTTCTATGCACAATCAAACACTCGTACAATATTATAGGATTCAAGACGACATTCCACTATAATCCCATGTTTTTCCTATTCCCGCGTTCTTAGCTTTTTTATAAAAACTAATTGATTTTGAATGAGATGAAATATAAGAATTAAACGAAGGGCTACATCAGGCATATATGACTCGGAGCTTACATGCTATAGTGTGGTATTTATTCATAATTTGGTTGCAAAATCTGATGAATGGAATGCACGTGTACCTTACTAGTACTTCGAGTATGTGCAAAACACGTAAATTAGAATACCAATGGCATGCTACACAGTGTCCCTCTTACAGTTCATGAAGCCACGTGGCACATGTGGAGGTGTTATCGCGACCTCCTTGCGTGGATTGATCATAGTGACGTGCTGCTGGTTCCAGAAGAATGTACTCGTCCTCTCTGAGCCATACTGGCGGTACATGCAAGAAGCGAAGATGTGCATGCACGCCACGCACGCACTCATTCCCTCGCACGCACACGCGGGTACACGAGTGGACGCAATTTTGTACCAAGATCCACCCCATGTGATAATTTGACGCGTGTAAAGTCGTTCACTTCATTGATGGTCAATTAATACAGCGCATGCAAATTGAGTGGTCGTGAGGGCGGAAGAAAGACATTATTACTCCACTGCGCGCATGCGAGTAGTTAAATCGTGGGTTGCTAGTAGTACTTCCATTGGTCTCCTTCGTATTTTGTGCCAATTTTTGACAGTAACATAGTATTTACGCATTTGAGCAGTGTTGTACTTGAAATTTATGTTCCGCTAAACTCATCGGAAGCCGTTTCGTGCCTTGAAACCAAAACCATCAATTAATCTTTACCTTGTTCCCATCACATTCGAAAGCCTGCTCACACCTACTAGTACGTACCAAACCTGAACGTGTTCCCACTATGCAGGTATTAGTACTAGTGCTAGTACTTAGGTTATAACAAGGGGAACTACCTAACCGAAAATTACTCTACCTTTCCTCCTCATAAGTGCTTCTTCTTCGTCCGTCGTTGCCATGGCCGGCGAGCAGAGCTCTAGGTCGAGAACTACTCGTAATAAGGGAGCGGCAACCAAGGCTGCGGAAAAAAAGAGAGGGCTCTCCGCCATGCAGAGACCTCGAAAGATCTCTCACGGGCAGGCGATGGCTCCCAGGAGCGCCCTAGCCGTGGAGGCGAACAGGCTGAGCCGGCGGAGCTGGAGTCGTTATCCCTCAACGGCATGCCCGATCAGCTCAATAAGCACCTCAATAAGCAGAAGGAGTTCATCCCAGGCTTGATGGAGTTGCTTAAGGAGAGCCTCGGTGACATGCCCGCTGAGCTCAATCAGCAGGGGGAGTTGACCGCCGGCTTGGTGATGCTGCTGAAGAAGAGCATTGCCTCAGAGAAGAAGGTGACCGAAAAAATCTTGCGACTTCAGGAGGACAAGGCGAAGCTCTGCCACTAGATCGACCTGTTGAAGGAGAAGAACGCCGGCTGGAAGAAGCTGCATGAGAATAGTAGTTCCTCGATGAAGATGCTGCAGGCCCTCGTCATGGAACAGAAGGAGGAGTTGGCGAAGCTCCGCGTCGAGCACCCGACTGCTGTCAAGGTGCGTAATGCAGCCGTGGAACAGATGATGAAGGCTCGCGTCGAGAAATCCCGCGTCATGGACAGAATGAAGAAGATGGCGGAGGAGACGTGCAAGGAGATGGAGGTCGTGGAGGCGATGAAGAAGCAGTTACGACTCCGCGGTGAATTAGATCATTTGGGGTGATAATCTTCCTTCTTCTTTTGCTCCTGTGTTTCAACTTTTGCTTCGGGTGTTTCTCCGCACGTGTCACATTCTCTGCGAGGCATGAATAGAACAATGGTTTTTTGAGGGAATGAATAGAACAATGCTAACAATGAGATGACTAGCAAATTAGATCATTTTTATCGACATATGGCACTGGGCTGCCATGTTTCGTGCTCCTCCGTCGCAGTACTACTCCAGTGGAAAACTTGAGTATACCGCACAGTTCTTTGCTCCTCCTCGATCAGGTCGTCGGCGCATTTATACGAGCAGTCAAATCACAAGGCCCCGCCTTCCAGCAGTAATGAGCCGTCAAATCACAAAGGCCCTCGCCTCTCGTGAAACCGACCAAGCTAGACTGCCCCGCCCTCAAGCCTTTTAAAAATGTATACTTTTGTACAGCTATAGTATCGATGGATTGCGCCATGGAGCAAAACTTGAAATTAAAAAAAGGTGGTACATATAGAGAGCGCTCGTCGCCAAATTATGCATATAGTACTATTAAAAAGGCTAGTCACAATAATGGTGTCCAGCACAACCCACCCCTCAAATAAAACTAAGAGGGTGCTTGGATACGTTTTAGTCCCATGACTAAAAGTAGTGGGACTAAAACATGCTAGCCTCACCCATGCTTGGATCCAAATATTAAAAAGGCTAAAATCAAGTTAATGAGCATTTATTATCCTCCAAACCCCTCCAATCCAGAACTCGCCTGTGTTAAAGGAGAGGAGTTAAATGAGTAGAGAGAGGACTAATTCACATTTTAGTAGGGGTACCCCTGACTAAAAAAAATTAGTCTCAAGACTAGTTTTAGCCCCTCTTTAGTCAGGGGTGCTTAGAACTTTAGCCTCTTAAAGAGACTATTTTTAGTCAGACTAAAATAAGTCCCTTGGATCCAAGCACCCTCTAAGCATCCTGGAATTCTTTGACAAAACTAAGCACCCTGAAATTCTTTGACAACTAAACTGCTGGCTATATGATGTTGGCCATATATATTGTACGTATATAATGTGAAGAAACGAGTGGTAGTACTATACCAACTAAAAGATGAAATGTAAGAAATACTAGTATGTACGTAATGAAGATTTAAGTAACGAGAAGAAACATAACATAGTTCTGCTGGGGGCTCAGCACAACACACAGCTCAAATTAAATTAAGCACACCTGAAATTAAACTTTGCAACTATTCCGGTAGACACTGCATTAGAACCACCATGAGCAACGACACTGCCACCTTACTCGGAGTCCTCGTCCACGTCCCACTACAGGAATCAGCTACTTTGCCGTCCGCCACGGCGGACGGCAAAGGCATGAACGGCGGACGGCAAAAGGCTCCGGCAAAGTAGGCTTCGGTAAACAGCTACTTTGCCGTCTGCTACTGATGGCAAAGTCTTTGCCGTCCGCCGCAGACGGCAAAGAGAGCTCGGCAGACGGCAAAGAAGGCGGACGGCAATAATTGCACTGTCAATCCGTTAAGTGGCTAACGGCAGGCCTTTGCCGTCCGCCGCTGATGGCAAACTTTCTAGTGTCTTTGCCGTCCGCCGCTGACGGCAAACTTTCTAGTGTCTTTGCCGTCCGCCGTGTGATGTCATCTACACGTCACTACATGGCATGTTCTTTGCCGTCTGCCACCGATGGAAAAGTCTTTGCCGTCTGCCACTGTAGGCAAACTGGCCAAATGGGTCAGCTGCCAGGAAGCACAGCTGGATGCCACGTGTCTTCTTTGCCGTCCGCGGCAGACGGCAAAGAGCTCGTTGCCGTCGGTGGCAGACGGCAAAGAGCCTGCATATTGGCTCTTTTATCTGTTTTTTATTAAATCCAACAATTTTCATCACAAATATAGATGACATATATAGATATATTTCAAAAGGCCATTACAGAGCAAACATATAAGATATCCAACCATATATAGTACATGCATCCAACACATAACTTCATCATAGTTCCATCATACATAACAAGTTCAACATAGAGGCATCCAACCATATATATTACAATAGTTTCATCCAACGATACATGCATAGTTCAACGATACAAAAAGAAACAGAGAAAGGGATAAGGAGCACTCCATCTATGCAAGCTTTCGTCAAGTGAATGAACTCTGCAAAATGAAAAATAGGAAAGTTAGAACAAGAAGAGTAGAACAAGAAGAAGACTAGAACAAGAAGAGTAGAACAAGAAGAAGACTAGAACAAGAAGAGTATGTCATTTATGAGCTAACTTACGTGAAATGGATCATATATGAGCTAACTAAGTTGAAATGGGTCGTTTATGAGCTAGCTAAGGTGAAATGGATCATTTATGAGCTAACTTAGTTGAAATGGGTCGTTTATGAGCTAGCTAAGGTGAAATGGATCATTTTTGAGGTAACTAAGGTGAAATGGTTCGTCTTTTAGCTAACTTAGGTGAAATGGATCATTTTATGAGCTAACTTAGTTGCAATGGATCGTTTTTGAGCTAACTTAGGTGAAATGGATCATTTATGAGCTAATTTAGTTGAAATGGATCTTTTTGAGCTAACTTAGGTGAAATGGATCATTTAAGAGCTAATTTAGGTGAAATGGATCGTTTTTTAGGTAACCTAGGTGAAATGGATCGTTTATGAGCTAAATTAGTTGAAATGGATCGTTTATGAGATAACCTAGGTAAGATTGGTCATTTTGGAGTTAACCCAGGTGAAATGGGTCATTTTAAAGCTAACGTAGGTAAAATGGATCATTTAGGAGCTAATCTAGGTAAAATGGGTCATTTTTGAGCTAACTTGGATGAACTGGATCATTTATAAGCTAACCTAGGTAAAATGGGTCATTTTAGAGCTAACTTAGGTAAAATGGATCGTCTATAAGCTAACTAAGCTAATTATGCAATTTTTGACATAAGTAAGCTAAGTACAGATCGTTTTAGAGCTAACTTAGGTAAAATGGATGGTTTTGGAGGTCAGTAAGCTTATTAAGTCATTTTGGAGGTGAAGAAGCTAAGTCTAGGTCATTATGGTAAGCATTGGAGGAAATAAAGCTAAGTCTAGGTCTTCATGCATGTGTTAAGCAAAACACTAGATAAACTTACCAAGATGTAGGAGGTGTAGGAGCGGGGTGGCTCGTGTCGGTAGCTGGAGAAGGATCGTGCGATGCTTGTCTGGAGTTACGCTGCACCAAAGATCATTTGCAATGTCTTGTTAGCATGATGACACTCAAATGTTAAGACTAGCAAGTAATGTCCATTCAATAAAACTCACCGTGGTCCCAGGAGCAATCACTGGCATCGGCGGAGCGGTCTGACCTGTCTTCTCGCACACAGACTGCACATTTGGTTTTGACGACTCAGTCATACTAGTTAGTAATGAGACAAACACTACATGAATGTTTTGGCTAATCTGCAGAAGAAACTTACCACAAGGAGCTCGTACATGGCCCTTGCCTGCATGTCATTCCGTGCCCTCTCCTCCTCCATCATCTTTGTCGTCCTCTCCTCCAACTCCCGCTGCCTCTCCGCCGCCTCCGCCAGAAGTTTCTCCGTTCTATCTCTCTCACTCTGTATAGCAGCCTGCAACACCACTCACATGACCATTTGTAATCATTGATGGAAGCGCACAGAATGTAATGGAGAAAGATAACTGAGTACGTATCACTAACCTTGATGGCGAGTTGCACTGGCAGTTCACGAGGCCTTATCTCAGGAGCAGAGCTCGACTGGCGCGCCTTGATCTCCGGGAGAGTGCTAGGACAACGGATAAGTCCATCTCCAATGGCTATGGAGCCATGGGACCTCCTGCCACCAGATATCATCAACAGCTCTGGATCAATGGGACCCTGGCTCGGGTTAAAGTCCTCCCCTTTCCTCGCCTTCCCCTCATCTCTATATCTCACGAGCTTGTTGTGGGAGGAGATGTTGGTGAAGTTGTTTGCATCATCGAGGTCAGACTGAGAGAAAGCCTTGACTTTCTTGAAAGAGGCAGTGTGGGCCATGGCATACAGGTCGTACACCTCTGGCACCTTATCCGCCTTATTGTAGCGTGCCTGAAAGAGAGAAACAATGAAAATTAGTAATTAAAGGGCTCAAGCTAGCATGATGAATGAATTGCATGAATCATGAAGCAAACCACATACCCAGTTGCGCCTGAACTGATATAAGTTGGAGCTGCCTTGATGGTGTGGCACACCTTCCATTTGGGCATGTTTGTCCTTGGCCTCGTTGTGGAGGGCTAGCCATTGTGGAGAGCACCACTCATCGACCAACACCTCCCAACAATCCATCCGATCCGCACACCATCTCGGAGGCGCCTAAGTTAGCAAATAGAAACTTGAGCGCTACGGCTAAGAATTACTAAATGAAGGAACTTAAGTAGAGAAGGCCTTAAGAATTACCTTCATGTACTGCTCCTTACTCAGGAACTTATCACGGCACGCCGGCTTGGTCTTCTTGATACCATGCAAGGCGTAGTAGTCTCGAACAACCTGCACCCGAGCCTCGTGTCGTAAGTTCTGGAGTAGGCGCTTGCAGACGTTCTCGATAACATGTGCCGCGTCCTCCTCGTATCCCTCCTCACACCTGTAGAATGTCTGCAATCAAATGAGACAATATTGATTAGTACAATTAATAACTAGCTAGTTGAAGATTTTTAAATGTGTACAGGAGAAATTACCCAAAACTTTCTGATCACCATGTCTGCCCTCGTGTCGCACACGACACCGTCGATAATCTCATCCGGCGGGGCCGGGGCAGCCACGTAGTGCTCCCAGCTCAATCCAAGCTCTGGAAGCCGACCCTCACCAGGCAACGCGACAAACCCCGGGAAGTTTTGCCGGCAAAGAACTCCAAGGACGGAGTTGGGCCGGCGGACACTATGATGGTGGTCCCAACCCCTGCAGCATGACAAGGCCAACGCATTAGTTATTTGAAAAAACATGAATGCACAAGGTACAAAAATATTAAATGCACTTACGTACCTCTCCCCATCAGGGAAAATCAACCACCTCTGCTCGCGGGTCACCGGCACGGACGAGAGCCGTGTAGCACCACGCTGGTAGACGGTGCCCCCCTCCTCCTCAAGATCAGTCGGCTCCCCACCATCATCAGCATGGCCACTCGGCTCCTCGGGCTGATCCGGCCAGGTACCCCATCCGGACGTGTGCCAGTCGACCCGAGGCTCGTGGGCCCAAGACCCGTGGACCGGAGGCTCATGGACCGGAGTCCGTGTAGCCTCCTCCTCGGACGAGTCCACCCTAGCAGTCACGTGCTCGGGTGAAACAGCCGGGGGTGGCGGCGAGGAAGGCGCCGTAGCCCTACCTCCTCTCCCACGACCACGTGCCCCACCTCCTCTCTTCCTACCTCGAGCTCGTCCCCTGCTGGGCACCGCGATGGACAAAGAACGGCCCGGCGGTGTGGCCATACTGTCCAGCAACGCTCGGCGGAGAGGTGCGTCTGGAATGGAAGACCTCAGACCACGCTCCCGACCAGCGCCCACCATCTTTCAACACCTGCCATGACAAACAGTAAATGAAATTAGTACAACATAAAAAAAGACCGACATGAATAATAATATGTGTATCACTTAAGTGTATCATCATCAAGTACAACATAAAAAAAATGTAATACCTGACACTACTAATAATCTCGATCAGTATCATCAATAAATGCATAATCATCATCATCACTATAATCAATGACGGGCTCATAGGGTTCATTGGCATCAACATGTGCAAGGCCACCTTGACGTAATCGGTCAAGCATTGACAGGTCATCTGCAGCAGTAACCTCTTCTTGTTCCGGCTCTTCTTGTTCCTCCTCTGGGGTGATGTCGGATTCATTGTCGCTGTCTACTTCAATGTTTTGGGGTGAAGTATAGCGGTTCTTGAAACGCTTTTTGGAAAGACGTGTCTCTTGGAAGAATTCTCCTTCATATGTGTCTGGGTTAATGTGAGGTTCATAATCCTCTTCCTTTGGGAGAGAAAGTCTAGCACGTGGCGGCACTTCATAAACGACATCCCAACCTTTCAGATTTGGATTAGTTTGGCAGGCCCATGGTAGATAGAATACTTGGGTCGCCTGTTGAGCCATAATATAGACATCAGGAACATCTAAATGAGTGCTTTGGTTGATTTCAACTAGCCCTACATGTTCATGAGTCCTTCTAGTCTCCTTCGGCTGAAACCAATAACATTTGAAGACTACGACATTCGGTGGATTTTCACCATAGAACAGAAGTGCATAAATTGCTTCAACTCTCCCATAATACTCGGTACCTCCTTCGCCGATACCAGATACACAACAATTTGTTGACTTTCGGTCGGCCATAGATAGCTCTTTGCCATAGGTACGAAAGCGATACCCGTTGATGTCGTACTTGTCAAATGAACGGACCTTATAGTCAAAACCATTAGCGACTTGTCTCAATTCGGCGTCCATAGACTCTGAATTAGCCTACAAGTTTAATATGAAAGGATTGTTGCATTATGCACAAATTAGCGAATGATATGAAATTGTCTAATAGAAATTACCGTTTGTTTGAACCAAGAGATGAAACCGGGATAGCTACCTCCTTGCTTTGCGAGAAGCTCATACTCTTCGACGGAATCCTTTTGGATCTCCGCTCCATACGAGAATATGGTGACGTATCGACTGTATGACATATCCAGGAATAAGAGTAGTTCAAAGGAAATAGAAGTTGCGAAACAATGTACCGAGAACTTACTCGATGTACGGCCGCACTTCTATCAGGTTGTTGAAGATATACAACGAAATGGTCCGCCATTCTTCGTTATCCAAAGATACTGGATGTGAAACACTAGCTGGTGCGAGATTCCCTTTGAATAGGCTGAGGTTGGATCCACCCTTTTTAGGCTCGTCAGCATTGTACCGAGGCTTCGGATTATGCAAATGATGATTTTTGGCTTCGTAGTGCGCTGTTACGAAGTTTGCCGCCTCCTTTGTGATGAATGCCTCAGCCATCGATGCTTCAATTCTACGTTTATTTTTACATTTTTCTCGAAGCATCTTCTGCATCCTCTCAGTTGGGTAGCACCAACGATTTTGCACGCCCCCCCCAATCTTGCCTCGGTCGGGAGATGCAAAATCAAATGCTGCATTGGATTAAAGAAGCCCGGTGGAAAGATCTTCTCTAACTTGCAGATCAACTCCGGCGCCAACTCTTCCATTTCTTCTAGCACGCCAGGCGATAGTTCTTTCGCACAAAGAACACGGAAGAAATAGCTGAGTTCTGCCAGTACTAGCCATTCATCCTCAGGGATGAAGCCACGCAACATCACCGGCATTACCCGCTCAATCCATATGTGCCAATCATGACTCTTGAGACCAAATATCTTCAGTTTATCAAGATTCGCTCCCCTCTTTAGATTCGCTGCATACCCATCGGGGAACATCAACTGCTGTTGCACCCACAAGAGAATTTCCCTCATAGCTTGCCTTCCAAGATTGAACCATGCCTTTGGCTTCGTCCAGTTCTGCTTTCCTTTCGGTTCTTTCATGTTTTGTAACGGCCTATCACATAGCGCCTCCAGATCGACTCTAGCCTTAATATTATCCTTTGACTTCCCATCTATGCCGAACAATGTACCAAAAAGTGCCTCGGCGATATTCTTCTCAGTGTGCATCACGTCGATGTTGTGTGGGCAAAGGAGGTCTTTGAAGTAAGGCAGATCCCATAAGCATGTTTTTTGAGTCCACGCATGCTTAGTATTATACCCCTTGAAGTACCCTGGACGTTGTGGATCTGGCTCGAGAGCGTTTAACTGATCCAGGGTCTGTTGGCCTGTCAATGCAGGTGGTGCAGAGTTTTTGACAACTCTACCCCTGATGAAGTTCTTCTTGTCTTTCCTGAACTTATGGCGAGGATCCAGGAACTATCTATGCATGTCGAAGCAAGAAAACTTGCGACCGGCCTGAAGCCAACGAAACTCAAGAGCTCCCTTGCATGTGGGGCACGGGAACCTTCCATGCACACACCAGCCAACGAATAGCGCATACGCCGGCAAGTCATGCGTCGAGTACATGTACCAGACACGCATTATGAAGTTCCATTTGCTAAAGGCGTCGTATGTCTTGAACCCATTATCCCAGGCTTCTTACCATCCGATGTGTGTACCATCATCAGATTCCCATCTGCATCTAGTTCGGTTCTTTTGCCTGTTTTGTGCCATGTCATCTGTCTGGCCGTCTCTTCGACCATGAAAAGACGTTGAAGTCTTGGTACGATTGGCATATACCGAAGAACAGTAACGGGGATTTTGGTCTGTGTCTTCTCACCCATACCGTTGTCTACCACAATATACCTGGAAGACTTGGAAATGGGACAATAGTTCAAGTCCGCATAGTCAAGCCTAAATAAGGCACATCCTTTCTCACAGGCATGTATCTTCTCATAGGGCATCTTCAGTGCACGGAGGATTTTGTCCGACTGGTACAGGTTTGCAGGCATTACATGGCCTTTGGGTAGAAAGCGTCCAAATACTGTCATAATTGCGTCATAGCATTCTCTGCCCAAGTTGAACTGAGCCTTCAGAGCCATTACTTGTGAGATGGCATCCAACTGACAAAGCTCAGTGTGCTCGTGGAGCGGACGTTTCGAAGACTCCAACATTTCATTGAAGGCCTTTGCAGATTCCTCCATCTCCTCGTCTGAATCCCGAGCATCATCATAGCCTTGCACCATGTTTTCCATCCCGGTACCATGCTCGTCGGTGCGACGACGATCCACCTCAGCTTGGTCACGTTGGGCAGACTCACCATGAAATGTCCACACCGTATAATCGGGCGTAAAACCACTCTTCTGCAGGTGTTTGCCCATTTCAGCCTCTGTCTTCTTTTCCCAATTGCCGCACCGGAAACAGGGGCACCAGGTTTTCTTTTGGCCATTTGCAAATGCGGCTTGCACAAACCCCTTAGTTTTTGTGAACCATTCAGCGCTCCATTTGTTCTGACCAGTGTGACCGGTATACATCCAAGCACGGTCACTCATCTTGCCTTTCAGAGCTACTGGACACACAACAATTATATATGTAATTCACCATGTATATATTCATCAGTTGATCTACGTTGTCAATTTTATTACGTCCATGCAACCTACACTCTAATAGGTAATGATAGGTCCTAATCCCACCCGTGTATGTGTAGATTGGGTTTATTTTCCCATGCTATGCTCCGGATCCGACGCAAAATTTCGGCAGCACCTCCCCGCTGTTCTCCTGATACACGTCTCTGCAATAAACAGGGACGATGTGTACCCGGAGAACAACAGGGGAAGCACTGATGAAATATATGCGTCGGATCCGGAGCAAAGCATATGGGAAAACGAACCCAATCTACACATACTCGGGCTGTCCATGGATAGCGTTGGACAATTCGAAAGAATCAAGGTTATATATATGCAAATGCGTGCATATTTATAACTATGATGCTTTCGAACGGGAGACACATATTGGTTACGCATACTGATGATTCAAGACACATACATAGCTAGCTATCAAGTTTCATCGGAATAGATCAAATAATTAATGGGGGAGGAGGACTTGTCATTTGTGCTCACCCACGAACGAAGGGGCAGAGCTCGTCAAACGCACGGCGAGGTCATCGAACACCAAACCTCGCAGCGATGAAACAACTGCACATTTAAAACTACATGATCAACACAATTATATATGATGTTTTTCATAACAAAATCGAAAAATATATGACCTAACTAATAATTCACAAATATATGACCCCGTCGGCCTCTGGAAGGCCAAAGAACACCTTTACGGGAGGTGTCGGTGGTCGGGGTGTCCTGTCGGTGTCGGGGTGCCGTGTCGGGATCGGGGTGCTGTTTCGGGGTCGGGGGGTCGGGGTGTCGTGTCGATGTCGGGGTAGTGCCGTGTCGGTGTCGGGGTGTTGTTTTCGGGGTCGGGGTGTGGTGTCGGGGTGGGTGTCGGGTCAGGCTCGGGGTCGGGGTGTCGGGTCAGGCTCGGGGGGTCGGGGTGTCGGGGTCGGGGTGTCGGGTCAGGGTCGGGGTGGGGTGCGGGTCAGGCTCGGGGGGTGCGGGGTCGGGGTCCGGGGCGTCGAGGTTGTCGGGGTCGGGCGGTCTCGGGGTCGGGCGGCGGGTCTCGGGGTCGCGGTGGTCGTGTCGGAGTGCTGGGTCGGGGTCTGGGTACCGGTGTCGGGTCGGGGTCGGGGTGTCGGGGTCGGGTCGGGGTGTCGGGTCAGGCTTGGAGTGTCGGGGTGTCGGGGTCGGGGTCTTCTTCTTCTTCCTCCTTTCCTTTTTCCTCTTCTTCTTCTCCTCCTCTCCTCTTTTTTCTTCTTCTTCTTCCTCCTTTCCTTTTTCCTCTTCTTCTTCTCCTCCTCTCCTCTTTTTTCTTCTTCTTCCTCCTTTCCTTTTTCCTCTTCTTCTTCTCCTCCTCCCTTTTCTTTTTTCCCTCTTCTTTTTTCTTCTTTCTTCCTCTTCTTCTTTTTTCTTCTCCTCCTCCTCTTCTTCTTCTTCTCCTGATCTCCTCTTTTTCTCTTTTTCTTCTTTCCTAAAACTAAACTAAACCTAAAACTAAAACTAAAAAAACAGAAAAAGAAAAAAACTAAATCTAAACCTAAAACTAAACTAAAACTAAACCTATAAACCTAAAACTAATCCTAAAACTAAAACTAAATCTAAACTAAACATAAACCTAAAACTAAAAAAACAGAAAAAAGGAAAAAGAAAAAAAAGGAAGAAGAAGGCCTCACCTGCAGGGTGGAGGAGGGGGGGGCGGTGCGGCCTGGGGCGACGGAGGAGCGGGGCGGGGCGGCCTGGGGCGGCGGCAGGGCGGTGGGGCGGCGGCGGGCGCGGGCGGGGGGGCGGGGAGGAGGGGGGCGGGGCGCGGCGGCGGGGGGGCGCCGGGGCGGCGGCGTGGGGCGGCGGCGGGGCGTGGTGCGACGGGGCGGTGGAGGTGGGAGAGAGAAAGAGAGGGTGTGGGGCGCGGCCCCGTTAACGTTACGTGGGGCCTCCCTCTTTGCCGTCCGCCAACCTTTGCCGTCCGCCTCCTTGCTCTTTGCCGTCCGCTAGCGGACGGCAAAGAGGGGGGGCCGTCAGGTTTTTTTTTGTAGCTCGTCAGTGGGGCCCCTCCCTCTTTGCCGTCCGCTAGCCGACGGCAAAGAATCTTTGCCGTCCGCTAGTAGACGGCAAAGAACTGGCTGATGGCAAACTTTGTCTTTGCCATCAGCCAGTTCTTTGCCGTCTGCTTTTTGGAAGCTGATGGCAAAGAGCTTCTTTGCCGTCCGCTAGCGGACGGCAAAGAACTGGCAGATGGCAAACTAGCTGATTCCAGTAGTGTCCTCGACTTCGTCCTTGTCCCTTTTCCTCTTGGCCGATACTTCTTTGCTTGAACCGCTACTTGTCTTCATCCAACCCTTGTAGATATTGAAGCAAAGGTAGCCATCCATTGCAGCATAGTGGATGTGGTCTATATCTAGTACATTCCGCTACCATGCATGACGATGAAACGTGTATGGAGGTTTCTCCAGTTTACCGTACGAAGGATGAACTGTCGGTGTCAAAACCGGCGGATCTCAGGTAGGGGATCCCGAACTGTGCGTCTAGGCCGGATGGTAACAGGAGGCAGGGGACACGAAGTTTTACCCAGGTTCGGGCCCTCTCGATGGAGGTAAAACCCTACGTCCTACTTGATTAATATTGATGATATGGGTAGTACAAGAGTAGATCTACCACGAGATCGGAGAGGCTAAACCCTAGAAGCTAGCCTATGGTATGATTGTTGATGTGTATGTTGTCCTACGGACTAAAACCCTCCGGTTTATATAGACACCGGATAGGGTTAGGGTTACATAGAGTCGGTTACAATGGTAGGAGATCTGAATATCCGTATCGCCAAGCTTGCCTTCCACGCCAAGGAAAGTCCCTTCCGGACACGTGACGAAGTCTTCAAACTTGTATCTTCATAGTCCTGGAGTCCGGCTGAAGGTATAGTCCGGCCATCCGGACACCCCCTAATCCAGGACTCCCTCAGTAGCCCCTGAACCAGGCTTCAATGACGACGAGTCCGGCGTGCAAATTGTCTTCGGCATTGCAAGGCGGGTTCCTCCTCCAAGTTCTTCATAGAAGATTTTGTACACAAAAGTAGTGTCCGGCTCTGCAAAATAAGTTTTTCCACATATTGCCATAGAGAGAATAATATTTTACCAAATCAAATCTGCCGATGTATTCCGTAGTGTGACATCGCACCCCGGCCAAGCTTTTATTTGAACCGTTTTACTGTCCAATCTCAGCGCGTTATGCGAGGCTGTTTCCTTGGCACGTCTTGCTAAAGCAGAGATTTTGTCCCCTTATTCCGGGATTCTCATCAATACGGGCTTGGGTAACCCAACCGCTTCTAGGACTCCTAGATTATAGGCAAGTCCAAACGGACACGGAGAGGACGCTTGATATTCACCCTCTTTATAAAGGGGACAAGGCTTTTATTTTTCCCTCCCGTGCTCAATCAAATCCTTCCCCCACCTCGAGCTCAAACGCCCAAAGTTCAGGTCAGGTGCTCCGATCCTTCAGTCATGTCCGGATCTAGCTTTCAAGGCCAATGGGTGCCTTCCTCCGTCATGGAAGAGGACATCAAAAAGTTGAGGGAGGCCAGATATCTTACCGCCGAGATTTTGCATTGGCTGCCTCCTCGAGGGCAGGCCGTTCCCACCCCCGAACCCAACGAGAACGTCGTGTTCGTCTCCCACTTCCTCCGAGGTCTAGGCCTTGCTCTGGATCCTTTTGTTAGGGGTTTGATGTTTTATTATGGGCTAGACTTCCATGATCTAGCTCCGGACTCCTTCATATCACGACATTTATTGTTGTGTGCGAGGCCTTCCTCCGGGTTACCCCTCACTTTGGCCTCTGGCTCAAGACCTTCGAAGTGAAGCCGAAGATGATCGAGGGGCAACATGCAGCGTGTGGAGGTGCCTCAATACGCAGGATGACGGGAGCCCCGTGGCCCAAAGGTTCCATCCCAGAGGTGTCTGAATTGTGGCAACGGGAGTGGTTCTATATCACGGCTCCTAGAAAGTGCCAAGTGGGCGGCTGCCCCTGTTTTCTGCTTGGGCCCTCCACCACAACAGATGTCATGGATCAGTAGAGGTCTGAGCTGGGGGCCGGCCAAGGACGTGCCCATACTGCAAAGCCGCATTCGAGATCTCTTCAATGGAGATTTCAGTTTGGTTGCGGTAATACAAGTTATGCTGGTTCGTCAAGTCCAGCCTTGCAAACGCCGGCCTCTTCGCCTATGGGAGTTCAATCCCGAGGGACCTCGTGTCATTCAAGATTTTCTCGGCCTGACGCACAAGGAGATGTACAAGTCATTCTTCGGACCTCAGGTGGAGTGTCCGGAAATCACCGAGGATGTGGGCCTGAGTAGTAACCGCGCCACCGAACAGGTAAGGTATCCTCCAGCCGAACATACTATCTCTCTTTTGTTACGAAGTTTTTTTTGAGAGTTTGCTTTTTGACCAGGACTGGCTAACAAAGGCGAAGTTGATTCGGTGTTCGGCCCCCCTCCCTGAGGGTTTGGAAAACCCGGTATTGGAAAAGATGCTCCACACCACACCTTGCCCGGAGCCCTTGAAGGAAGATACTATGGAGGATAATGCGGGCGGACACGGGCCCCCAACGCTGCCCATCCTAACTGAGGGAGCGAGCGTCTCCATGAAGGAAGATGACCTGAAGAGGAAAAGGACTGCGCCCGGGGATTCGGAAGCTGAAGCTTCCAAATGGGAGAAAAAGTCTCCCACAGAGGGTCCTGCCTTGGGGGGCACTGTTGCCGCACAAAGTCCGCGGGGGGATCAATTCTCCCGCGAGTCGTAAGTGACTCGAAATACTTTAATAGTACAGATATGCCATCTTTTTCTTCTAAGAAGATAACCACCACATATATTTTTGCAGTTTGGGCCCTAGCCCCTCTCAAATGAGCTCGTCTTCGGGGGATCTTTTTCCAGAGATGATGGAGAGCGAAACACCTCCTCCGGACTCCTCCGCTCCAGAAGCGGGCGACCCTGAAGTGTCGTCGCGGAGGGCCTCTCCGAGTTCGGTAAGTCCAGAAGATAATCCCATTGACCCCCGAAGCTCCCAGTGTCCGGCTCCCAAAGAGAGCAGACAAAAGAGTCCGGCACCGTCTAGTGTGCGATCGGATGTTCTGAGGGAGTCGATGGGGCGAGCGGCCATCTCATATGAACACCGTGTGCTGATGAATACGGTGATGGAGAGAATATCGTCCGCCGAAAGCGGATTGCATGAAGCTTTTATGAGTCTACTGATAGGCTTTGAGGTACGTAGAAGAATGTATGATAGTCCTGCACATACTAGGTGTGCCCTGTGTAGATAGTATCCCCTAAGACTCTGGTTGTCGTCGGAAACGACGACGAACAGAGGATCATATTCCCAGGTAATAACCATACTGCCTCTATGTGCAGGTGATGGAAGTTCCGGTGGCTAGGCGGACTAGCGAGTTTGCCCATTTAGAACGGCAGTTGGATGCGGCAGACGCCGACATCGAGCTTGTTAACAAAAGGCTTGACGAGGCACAGGGTAAGTGTCATTATCTGATAAATGCCACAATAGGAAGAGTAGTATGATGCCAGCATCTTTAATATGTTGTGACTGCAGATGGAGCTGCCACTGTTGAAGCCTCGCAGGCAGAACTTGCCCAAGCCAAGGAACACGCGAGGTTGGGTAATGCGGCTGCTTTGAAGGCGGCCGAAGAGTTGCAAGCCGAGAAGGCCGCACATGGCGAGAGCCGAGACAAGATGGCCAAAGAATTAAAAGCCGCCGCCGACCGTTGCCGGGTTCTTGAAAAGGAAAACCAGGCGAAGGCATTGGACCTTGAGAAGGCTGCTGCGACGAGAAAAGACCACCGCTCTACTATGAGGGCAAAGAAGGAGGAGCTGCGGGAAGCCGGGGATATTGAAGTTGGGAAATCTTTTATGTTGCAGAAGAGGTTCGTAGATCCACGGTATGCCCCTCTGGATCGGCTTGGAGTTCGGAGGATGTGTATATGGATTTGGCGGCGAGCGCTGCCGATGCGGCCAAGTACTTCCAGGGTCAGACGGACCGTGAGGTAGATCAGCTGTTTTGGAGACAATTCCATTCTCCCGAGCGTCCGCTGTCATTGACTGACCAATTAGCCGAATGGGCCGAACTAAATAGGTTTTCCGGACTCTCCATGAGGTCTGTTGTGGATCAGTTATGGCCGGAAGGGTCAAAACCGAACAACTATTTTAGCTTGGTGCAGCAGTTACTTGATGTGGTGCCGCGCATTGATGCGATGAAGAGGTCGGCGTGCATAGAGGCCGCACGGATGGCCTTTGCCCGTGTCAAGGCATACTGGGCGGAGATGGATGCTACCAATGTTGCAGCGCGAGATTTGGCCATAGGCCGAAAGGCTGTTGAGCACTACTTTGAAGAAGTTCTTGAGGGTGCCCGTTTGGTAGAGGCCCAGTGCTCAAAAAATATTATTTTTGAGTGATATGTAATCTCATTGAAAGCGAAATGCTTTTATAGAGTTTGATAAGGCTATTTTTATACTTTTGCCTGAAAGTAACATGATGCCTCCTGTGCGGCCGTTTCTGTATACGTGTGTACAACCTGAAAGATTGCAGTCGTCGACTTCAACCCCCACGCATATAATGCGGAGGTGCTAGCAAAAACACGCGTTCACACTTAACCCAATGTCTTGGTCCTATTAAGGAGGCGATAGCGGAGCGAGCGAGGCAACCAAACTATAATGCTTTAACACTTTCCCTTAGCCATAGGAGTTTGACAGTGGGGCTACTAGATAGCCCCTGGTGGCTCCGTACTCTCCCGATCTCGGTGTGCGTACATGCCTGGCCGGAAAAACGGCCCTTCGTTTAGGCGGAGGAATTCTAGCATTCCCATAGGTCATCGAGTGGTTGACCAGTCTCACGCTATATCATGACAGTCAGTTTTCAGCTTTCTCTACTGAGGTGCTCGTCTAGATGAACCAGGGCACAATCGTAGTAGTTCTCCTGGTGCTACCTTAGCCGGTAAAGCGGAACGTAAGGCACCAAAACACAGGAGCCAGGCAAACCCAACATTTGACCAAAGACAATGATTCGGAGCTGATGCATACAGGGCCAAACACGCGACGCCGAACACTCCCTAGGGTATTCGGTCTTTGTGGTATAAACCGGGACTAAATAATGGCCTTTGTAAGAAGCCCCTTGTGTCCAGGTACGTGCATTGTTCTGGCGTGGCCACATGCCAAGACGTCAGCATCCTTCACAACAGTGGATATGTATCAACAAGAGACAGTAAAAAAGGTTTACGCAAGGTCTTAATCTAAAAAGAATCCTTTGAGCGGGTCCCTGCTGCATGTCTGCGCCTGTGTCTCCGTTGTGCCGTATCCTGGACGGGTGTAGCACGATAATCGTCTGTAAAAGAGAGGAAGTTAAGTGAGAAAGTTGTCGTGCAAAAAGGTGGTTTTTAAAGAAACCATGTATAATTGAAGATGATAAGAAATTGCCACTTGTCTGTGCGCGTTGAGCCCCTTGTATTGACAAATAGGGGTCTGGTCACTTATTCGGTGTAAATAGCAGCGCCGGACTCGATCGCTGGTCCGGACGCCTTTAATGTTCGGCTGCCAAGGCAGCCTCACTCTCTTCAGTGCGCAGAGAGCGCTTGATATCTCCGTCAACTGTAATGATGCCACGTGGACCGGGCATCTTGAGTGTGAGGGAGGCATAGTGTGGTATTGCATTAAAGCGAGCAAAAGCTTCGCGTCCGAGCAGTGCTTGATAGCCACTTTGAAACGGAGCGATGTGGAAAGTTAAATGCTCGCGACGGAAGTTATCGGGGGAGCCGAATGTAACTTGTAATGAGAGGGAGCCCATACAATGGGCCCCTGGGCCTGGCGTTACTCCTTTAAAGGTAGTATTGCTATGGCGAATTTGTGTTGGGTCTAACCCCATCCCGCGGATTGTATCCTGATATATTAGGTTTAGGCTACTGCCGCCGTCCATCAATTACTGGGTCTAATACCAAGGCCGCCCATCCTGCGTGTCGGATACTTGCTGAGTAATCGCAATGGTCGAAAGTGATCATTTGAGACGACCAGTGGCAGGACTTCGCGGTGACAGGCACTTGGGTATATGTTCCTGAGAGTGCCACGTTGTTTTTTCCCTTGATCACGTGTAACACGTTTACTGTTTTGACTTCTGGTGGAAATTTCTTTTGCTCCGCCGCGTCTTGTTTGGGAGGCTCGTCCTCGTCTTCACTTGGTGTATCCTCCCCCTTGTGTACGGCGTTGAGTTTGCCGGACTTCTTGAAGATCCAACATTCTCCGTGGGTATGATTAGCGGGTTTACCAGGGGTACTATGGATCTGACATACTTGGTCCAGAATTTTGTTGAGGCTGGACAGTTCATCCCTGGTGCCTTTAGGGGGCGGCTTTTGACCTGGCTGAGAGCCTTTGAATCCGGCATTTACTGCCGTGCCCTTCATGATGTCTTCTTTAATCCGGCGCTTGTTATTGCTGTTGCGCCGTGATTTCCCGTTTCCATCTCTAACTTCAGATGTACTAGGGTCGCTGGTGCTGCATATGGCTAGCCAGTTGTCCTCACCCGTGCAAAAGAGGGTCATGAGGTTTGTTAATGCGGCCATCGTTCTCGGCTTATTTTGGCCGAGGTGTCTGGCGAGCCATTCATCACGGACGCTATGCTTGAAAGCTGCCAAGGCTTCAGCGTCCAGACAGTCGACGATCTGGTTCTTTTTAGTAAGAAACCTGTTCCAAAGCTTTCGGGCTGACTCTCCGGGCTGTTGAGTTATATGACTCAAATCATCCGCGTCCGGAGGTCGGACATAAGTCCCTTGAAAATTTGCCCGAAAGGCGTCTTCTAGCTCTTCCCAACTTCCAATGGAGCTTTCGGGGAGGCCTTTGAGCCAGTGACGAGCTGGCCCTTTGAGCTTGAGGGGTAGGTACTTGATGGCGTGGAGATCATCTCCTCGAGCCATATGGATATGAAGGATGTAGTCCTCAATCCAGACCCCAGGGTCTGTTGTTCCGTCGTATGCCTCTATGTTTACGGGCTTGAATCCCTCTAGAAATTCATGGTCCAGCACCTCATCGGTGAAACATAGGGGGTGTGCGGCACCCCTGTAGCTGGGTGTACCACGTTGTTTGAGTGTTTGTTGTGTTGCATTGTATGCTGGGGCGCGCTTGCGTGGTCCATAGATGGATCTTGTTGCGCCGTCCTTTGGGTGCGACCCCTCGCATGGGTCGCGTATTGTATTGTGAGTGGCGTTGTATGCCACTCTGTGTTGGTAGAGGGATTGTCTATCCGACCAGGTGGCTGCTTTGATATTTGGTTGCGGGGGGTCTGAGGCCTCCTCATTGAATTCGGGTAGCAGCTTCCACTTTGGGTAGCTCTTGGAGGGGCGATTGTCGCCATACCTCGCTGTTGTGTTGAGTATTTCGCTCCATCTAATGTGGAGTGTGTCTTGCGCGGCCTTGAGGCTTTGCTTCTGCTTTTTCAGACTCCTCGCAGTGGCAACAAGCCTTTTACGGGCAATCTGCTGCTCCGGGTGTCTGTCCGGCGTTATGTCGTCCGGACCATTATCCTTGATCGGATTTGTTTGTTCGGTTTGATTATCCGGATTACCGTTGTCCGGCAGCGGTTCGCCCTGCTCCAACGCTTGGTCTGTGTGATTGCTATTTCTGTCGAGGCGGGATTTGGGGCGGCGTTTGCGTCGCCGCTTTGACTGCTTTTCGAGGGAACAAGCCTTCGGTGCATCCTTCCACTCCTCTTCGTCATCTTTTGGCGCGTCCACCATGTATACGTCATATGACGAGGTGGCATTCCAGGGCCCAATAGGCGTTGGTTCTTCCTCATCTCCTTCATCGGCGTCCATACCGTCGATGTCTTCGGAGTCGAAGTCGAGCATGTCGGTTAAATCGTCGACAGTGGCAACAAAGTGGGTGGTGGGTGGGCTTTGAATTTCTTCATCGTCCGCATCCCACTCTTGCTGACCGTAGTCCGGCCAGGGCTCTCCTGATAAAGAGAGAGACTTCAGTGTCTTCAGAATATCGCCAAAAGGCGAGTGCTGAAAGATGTCCGCGGCAGCAAACTCCATGATCGGCGCCCAATCGGATTCGATTGGTTGGGGCGCGGAGGGTTCAGAGTCCGGAGAGGAGTCTGGCTCCTTGGAGTCACGAGTCTCGCGGAGTGCATGGCTGGTGTTCGGCTCAATCACCGTGGGGATCGCAGCCCCCGAGGCGGTGTCCAACCGCCCATCCTTGATCGGCGCAGTTGGCTCCGAATTAAGGATCGGAGCCGATGCGGGTGCGGCCTCCAGGGCACTGTTCGGCGGCAGAGCTAGATCATGCTCGTCGGGACAGTGCGGCGCACTCGGCAGTGGCTCGAATCCGTCAAAGATCAAGTCCCCACGGATGTCAGCCGTGTAGTTTAAACTTCCAAATCTGACCTGACGGCCAGGGGCGTAGCTTTCGATCTGCTCTAGATGGCCAAGTGAATCGGCCCACAGTGCGAAGCCGCCGAAGACGAAGATCTGTCCGGGGAGGAAGGTCCCACCCTGGACTGCATCGCCATTGATGATCGTTGGAGCCATCGAGCCTGACGGCGATGACACAGAGGAACTCTCAATGAAAGCACCAATGTCGGTGTCAAAACCGGCGGATCTCGGGTAGGGGATCCCGAACTGTGCGTCTAGGCCGGATGGTAACAGGAGGCAGGGGACACGAAGTTTTACCCAGCTTCGGGCCCTCTCGATGGACGTAAAACCCTACGTCCATCATGATTAATATTGATGATATGGGTAGTACAAGAGTAGATCTACCACGAGATCGGAGAGGCTAAGCCCTAGAAGCTAGCCTATGGTATGATTATTGATGTGTATGTTGTCCTACAGACTAAAACCCTCCGGTTTATATAGACACCGGATAGGGTTGGGGTTACATAGAGTCGGTTACAATGGTAGGAGATCTGAATATCCGTATCGCCAAGCTTGCCTTCCACGCCAAGGGAAGTCCCTTCCGGACACGAGACGAAGTCTTCAATCTTGTATCTGCATAGTCCTGGAGTCCGGCTGAAGGTATAGTCCGGCCATCCGGATACCCCCTAATCCAGGACTCCCTCATGAACCATGGCTCCTGCCAGGGTCAGCATTGAAGGCTGACGAGAGGACACCAGCCGATTCTTCTGGAGGTCGAAGGGGTTGCCTACAATGAGACCTATCTGACGCAGGACATCCCTGTCGTTCTTAAAGTCTACAGTAACGAATTTCACTGCTTTGTCCTTGAGGAAGTTCTTAAAATCCTGGCACTCAACGTCGGCATGGCATATGTGGTAGACCATGCAAACGTTATGTACGCAAACCTGGATCACGACGGGCTTCTTCCTCTCTTCGTCCTTTAGATCCTTCTCTGGTCCCAGGACCGTGGTGTACTCAACATCTAGCGCAGTGACCCACTCATCATCTGAGTTTTTGAACATGCGTCTGAAGCGAGAAAGGCATCATTTCACCGTTGCAGAAGAACGGGTGTAGATGACGTCAAACTCATCGCCGGTGATGGTTCTAACCTTGTACTCACCGCCGATCGTGGAGATTTGGGACGCCATGGATTTGGGAGGAGGGTTAGGATTAGTGGAACTGCCATAATGTGAATGGACGAGACGACTAGGAGCGAACCGCCATAGTTTTGAAGGACGTGCGTGGACGAGTAGGAGTGAACTGCCAGCGTGCGAACGGCAGGGTAGTGGATTTCCATTCTCCCATCATACGGGCTTCCGAGAGCCCTTGGATCTGAGATCGAACGGTTGCATGGCGTGATTCTAGACCTATGGGTGAATATCCTATCCTGGAGGGTTATTCTGCAAATTTTCAGCAACTTAGCATGCGACCGTTTGATCTCAGATCCAAGGGCTGCCAGCAGCCCGTATCATGGTCGCGCCTACCACGACCGTCGCGTCGCTCGCGCGGTCGCGCCCTTGGAGATTTAACACAGTGCGTTAGGCTATCTGATGTTGGCATGTCATACATAGTCATCACTTAGTCACTCATACTACAACAAGGTTGGCAAATAAGGTTGGCTATAAGTGTATTTTTTTACTCCTCTCTATCTCTTTCTTCGTAATGGAGGAGGTCAGGAATCGGAGAGTCACGCGGGTCGTAGCGCTCCAGTTAAAATGATAATGGCAAGTCAAATCACGGGGCCCCACCTGTCCAGCAGTAACTCGCTGTCAAATCACACAGCCCTACGTTTGCAGTAGCCTACTCGCTCGTCTTCTCGCGTCTCTGTCGAACCGACTAGGCGGAACTGCCCCGCCGCCTACCGCGCAGGAAAAGCCCCGCCCTCGACTTTTAAATAGTATACAGTATACTAATTTTGTATCCATGGATTGCGCCCGCGCCATGGAGCAAAGCTTCTAGAAAATGGCGGTACACATGTACGGAGTATACAGCACGCCCGTTGCGTTCGCGTCGCACCCCAGACAGTTGGTCGGTCTGGCATGCTGCTCTCCGAATGGAACGCGCATCATATTGCGTTTGCACACACATGTGGGACGACAATTGAGAACCGACCATAGGCACACTCCCCGGCCCCGCAAGTCGGGTGACTTAATAGAAGAGGCAGACGAGCGATAGTACTAGAGAAGTGTTGTACTACGATGGTGCATGGACGATCCCTGCAAGACATGGAAGATCAGTTCGTCCATGCATGTGACCAGACTCCAGCAAACACGCCTGGATTGGCTATCGTCTACATATCATGCAGGCTGTGTTGTACATGGCTGTAGTTGTGGTGAGAAATGTAAAAAAAGGTTTCTTGTCATCTCGAAAAATTAGGTGTCATGTGCTTCAGATCACTGCGAGGGTTAAACAGCGACAACTGAGTTGGGCTAGTCATTGGGGGCACATGCACGAACAGTGACTACTCGGCTACCATCTAGGTCAAGTCGGCTATGTTAATTAGGACATCTATCGACGGACCCCTTTTCTATGAGTTTATCTTTAATTTGAGCTTTGTTCCTCGTCTAGTTTGTCCATCGGGATTCATGTTGTCTCCTTTGGGCAGTGAGGTTATGATTTCTTGTCATGTGGCATTTTTCGTGTTATATGTTATAATCCGGCGCT
The DNA here is from genome assembly GCF_003073215.2 of Triticum urartu. Classification (NCBI taxonomy): domain Eukaryota; kingdom Viridiplantae; phylum Streptophyta; class Magnoliopsida; order Poales; family Poaceae; genus Triticum; species Triticum urartu. The sequence goes on along the minus strand of NC_053022.1, from coordinate 431,885,228 downwards.
TCAGATCAAAATGACGACAACTGCGCCTCCGGGCCACGTGCATGAGGAGGTGGTTTTGCAATGGAGAAGATCAGAAGAGGGAGAGGCGAGACGGTGGTTTTGGAATGGAGATAATGGAGAGGAGAGGAGGTGGTTTTGCATGGAGAAGATCAGAAGAGGGAGAGGCGAGACGGTGGTTTTGGAATGGAGATGATGGAGAGGAGAGGAGGTGGTTTTGTAATGGAGAAGAGGGAGAGGAGCGTGCGGCAGCGATTTAGGATTGAACGAGAGGGCCGGCGCGCTGTGACTGGATCAAAATCAAAATCAATTTCCCTTCAATTAAGAAAGCGACCCCACATTAACTAGTATCCCTTTTATTCAGGGTCATAATTGACCTTGATTTTCGCACATAAAATATATGTTATACGTTGCAAAAATAATATAATTTGAAAGTACATTCAGATACGAACCAAACAATACAATTTTTGGTGACATGCATTCACATTTTGCTTGTCAAATACAGTATGTGGTCAAACTTTGACCCCAAAATACGCAAAACAACAAAAAAATACTTCCAAGACCAGCGCCGCTCTTCCGCTCTTCTCCTCTTAAACCACCGCCGCTCCTCTCTTGTTCCAATCTAAATGCAGCGCCGCTCCTCTCCTCTTCCATTTCAAAACCACCGCCCCTCCTCTCCTGTTCCAGTCCAAAACGAGCGTCGCTCCTCTCCCATTCTAATCCAAAACCAGCACTGCTCCTCTCCTCTTCCATTCAAAAACCACCGCCGGCAAGTGAAGGTGCTGTGGAGAAGTAGATCGATGGAGGAGTACAACCGATACGTGAGGATCGCAGACGGCGACCCTGTGAAGCTAGCTAGGATGTTGGAGATACAGTCTTGGTTTTACAACAAGGACCAACTAGCGGCGATGGCGACATCCATGGCCAAATATCTGCAACAGAGCGAAAAGGCGGCGATACTCCCGGAGGGAGTCGCGCCGGAGTACATAGAGCTGCTCCTCTGGGCCATGGAGCAAACGGATTCACCGAATCCGATCGTGAGGGAGCGGTGGTGGGAGTATCGATCCCAGATGGAGCATCCACTAGAGATTGAAGGATCGAGCATCTACAGGGTGCCGTTTGTGAGGGTGTCCTGCCAGAGCGAGCCGGTGGAGTCTTCGTCGACCGAACCCAACTTCAACAGGAGAAAAGCAGTTGGCCTGACGATGCTTCCCCGCCATCATCTCCCTCGCCGTTCACATCGTCTCACGGGGCGGCTGTCTACCGCCGAGGAATAGGAGGAGGCTGCCCCCCCAGCCCAATAGTCGGGCAGGTTGTGAATTGTCAGGAGGAGCTTAGGGTTGTCAGTATTTGTAGGTTGTGAATTGTGTTTTGTGTTGTGTATTTTGAGAGTACTTTCAGATATGAATGTCTTTTGAATTTCAGATTTGCAGTATTGAGCATATGAAGTATTTTATGAATTCTAGAGATCTATTTTTAGCACTTAAAAAATGTAGTTTCATAGGAGTATAAAAGTGCAGACAATGTGATTCTCAGAGAAGAAACCGCAAGTTTCAGTTTCAGATAAGAAACTGCAAGTTTAGTTTCAGATAAGAAACTGCAACTTTTAGAGGCAGAGCATTTATATTAACACGGCCTTTTCAAACAGGGTTAACATCATGTTGGAAGTTTTATTCATGGTCGAAAATGGAACTACCAGCCAGTTAACATCATGCTTATCAACACTCATGCATAGCACATCTTCATATGATGCACAGTCAAAATGCCCACACAATGTCGAGTGTGCGAAACACAGAGAAAATGAGGGACAAAGTTTTGGCAAGTGTTGCAAGTGGTTTTGGGTTGCCCCGTCTAGGCTTTCATTTTTAACATGCGCAGCCCACGACCTCGAATGGGAGGTCCATAGGCTTGTTTGTATTTTCTTAGGGCCGTCATGTATCGACCGGCCTATGGACCTCCCATCCGAGGTTTTATTTTTGGCAGCCCAATTTATGTTTTTTTTTGAAGAAAACGCAGAGGTCTGTTCTATTTTTCTATATAAGAATAGGAACGCCAGGTCCAACTTACGTTTCCCTTCTAACTATATTATATATATATTTAAATTATTTTATATGTTATTATATTATTTTTATTGTCATCATATATTTAACAGATACTTACATATGTAATAAAAAAATCCCACATCTTATTAACTTATAAAAATAATTTCTTAACAAATAAAATCCTGGATTGTTTTGGCACGAAAATCCTAGTGATTATGTACAAAAGCTTGGTAAGATTTAAGGACGAATGTAATAATATCACTTATTATTTAAATATATTTATAACAAAATGCTCAGGCCCTTTTTGTTTTTTGATAACATTGCTGGCCCAACCCAACATTATAATTAGAATCAGCCCAGCAAAATCGTGTATTTCGAGAAATTGCAAATGGCCTATAATTTTTTAGGAAATAAAATAAATGGGCCGCATGGACGCTACATTATTTGTTCACCTAGCCCAGCTAATGGCTGTAATTCAAAAAAAAGATCAAATTGACTATAAATTCTACCGCGCAAAAAAAATACTGTAAATTCTGGAAAAATGGGTTGAATACGTGCCACATTTTTGGAGGTTGAAATGTGGGCCAATGGGTCGAAGCCAACGCAAGTCGTTGTCAATTTAGTCAACAAATGATTCTGACATGTTAGCCGTTGGATTTACAACCAACGACCGGCATCCATCTTCAATCTCTCATCTTCTTCCTCCAGCGCCACCGGGACCACCTCCCGCCTCCTGCTGCTAGCAGCTCTGCTTAGCACGCTTCGCTATAAAGTGCTACTCCACCTTTGGCCAGGCCATCCCTCCACCCCTCCACACCTCCTGTTCTTCTCCACCGACTTCCGAACCACACCGCACTAGAACCAGTTAACCCTCGTACACCTCTCCGTCTGCGACTCTACTCCCGCGTCTTCCCATCTCCGGCTCGTTTCTGTCCGGGGCCTCGCCATCGTCCACCACCTTGGATGCGCTCGGCGCGGCGTGGTCAACGTGGTCAACGAGCGACACCATCAGAAGTAGATTGTGCGTGGAGAGGCTGACAGCTGGGTACATGGCCGCACACAAGGAAATGCCTCCTTATTACACGCAAAATACTGATTCCTCCACCTGACATCTGGGACCCACCGGAAGGGCCTCTGTATTTCGTGAGAATAACGTGCCCCCCGCTGACATGTCGGACCCACCAGCTATCTTCACACGCAAGGAAGTGTCTCCTTATTACGCACAAAAAATGAATATTCCCCCTGCCAGCTGGAACCCAGCATAGTGGGAGACTAACTTGTGGGCCTATCAAGTTGACGGGGACGGAGTGCTTAGTCAACTTAGTCAATATGAACGATTCTAGCTCCTGTTACTGTATGATGTTCATCCAACGGCCGTAGTGCTTCTTCAACCTCTGGTCTTCTTGCTCCAGTCGGTCGTGCCGCGTGCTCCTGCCTCCCGTGGCCGGCTGTGATGCCACGGAGGCCTCACCGCCCCCTACTACTCCCACCGCTGGCTAGGCCATCCCTCTACTCACCCACACCCCCTGTTATTCTGCGGCGACAGCAGCCGAACCAGTGAACCCTTGTACTCCTCTTCGCGTGGGCATCCACTACCGCGTCTTCCCCGGCTCCGAGTCGTCCCCTTCCTAGTCCTCGTCGTCATCCACTGCCGTGGTGCTCTCGGCGAGGCGTGGTCAACGTGGTCAAGGAACGACTTCCATCAGACGTGGACTGTACGTGGAGAGGCTGACAGCTGGGTCCACGGCCGCAGCAAGGAAGTGCCTCCTTATTACGCGCAAAATAATGATTTCTCCACCTGACAGGGGGACCCACCGGATGGGCCACCGTATTTCATGAAAAAATGTTTCCCCCTGACTGCTGGGACCCACCAGCTACATCTTCACACGCAAGGAAGTGCGTCCGGGCAAAAAAATGATTCGCCCCCTGACTGCTGGGACCCACCAGCTACATCTTCGCACGCAAGGAAGTGCGTCCGGGCAAAAAAACGATTCGCCCCCTGACTGCTGGGACCCACCAGCTACATCTTCGCATGCAAGGAAGTGCTTGACAGTCGGGACCCACCTGGTCGAAGCGTACGTAGCATTGTCATTCTGGTCGCGAACGTGTACATACATATATACTGGTGGATGTAGAGGCGCGCACGTGTCGTAGTAGAGGCATGTACGTGTCGTAGTAGAGGTGCGCACGTAGCATGTGCACGTACGTACAGCGGCCAGGGTGCAAGAAAGAAAATACGGCCACGTATGTGTACATACGGGCGGGGTCTCGAACGCCTACTCGCGCATACGTACGGCCAGGGCTCGTGTACATGGCTGGGTCGGAACGAAGAAACAGCGTCGTCGTCGTGTTCATGGGGAGGCAACAGAATGCGTCGTGTTCATGGGGAGGCAACGGAATGTGTCATGTTCATCGGGAGGCAACGGAACACGTGGGAGCCAACCGGCTGGGTCGGAACGGAATGCGTGGTCGTGTTCATCGGGAGGGCTTGGATGGAACAGGCGATGGAAACGAGGCCTGGCATACCGCGTAACGGAGGAAACGGACCTCCTACGTTCGGAACGGGGTCCTGTTGATCAGGAGGGGTCTAGCGTACCGCAAAATGGAGGAAACAGACCTCCTACGGTCGAAACGGTGGTCCTGTTGATCAGGAGGGGTGTGGCGTACCGCAAAACGGACGAAACAGACCTCCTACGATCTAAATGGGGGTCCTGTTGATCGGGAGGGGCGTGGCGTACTGCAAAACGGACGAAACGGACTTGTGTTGGAGCGCTATGGTCGAAACGGGGGTCCTGTTCCTCAGTAGGGGTGTCGCGTACCGCAAAACGGGACTCCACGGGATATTGTTCATCTCCACCGTCGACCTCCTCCAGCCTCCACGGGCTACCGTCAACCTCCTCCAGCCTCCACGGGCTCCTGTTCATCCAGCCTCCACCGCGCGCTACTCCACGGGCTACTGTTCAACCACCCCTCCACGGGCACCCCTCCACCGTCTACTGTTCATACAGCCCTCCACACCACGGGGTCCTGTTCAACCACCCCTCCACGGGCACCCCTCCACCGTCTACTGTTCATCCAGACCTCCACCACACCACGGGGTCCTGTTCATCCAGAGGCAACGCCACCGCTCACTTTTCATCCAACCCCCCCCCCCCCCCCCCGCAACACTCACTATTCATCCCAGAGGCAACAACGATCACCTTCAGTTAGCAGCAGTAGCGAACAAATCGCTCGATCGGGTTCAGTTAACAGCCATCGATCGATCGCTCAGGTTCAATAACGCGTAGCCTGTAGTGCAATCGCTCGGGTTCAGTTAGAGCCCAACGCCTCGCTCGGGTTTAGTTAGAGCCAATGCCTCGCGCACACGCGCGTACGTGTACGAGAGAAACGCGCATCGCTCGGCCCCCGACCTCCCACCGTAACCGGGAACTCCCCGAAATTTTCCTCCCCCTCGCTTCTACCACGTTTTTTTCGTCATGGACGGCCCAAAGAATGTCAATTAGCTGCGTCTCCAGCCCTCCCAGGATGAAAAGCCCATTTTCTGTCATGATTTTTTGTCATAGAAGCAGGAGCCCACCACATCTATGATGATACCGGGTTTTGTCACAATTATTGTCATAGAAGAGTCATATGTATGACGGAAAAAAAAATTCGTTCGGCCCAAAATGTCATGGATGTGTCTTTTTTTGTAGTGTTATAAAGGTGCTCTACAGGTGTCTCTGATGGTACTTGTTAAGTTGGCATAGATCGAGATTAGGATTTGTCACTCCGATTGTTGGAGGCGTATCTTTGGGCCCTCTCGGTAATGCACATCACAATAAGCCTTCCAAGCAATGCAACTAATGAGTTAGTTGCAGGATGATGCATTATGAAACGAGTAAAGAGACATGCCGGTAACGAGATTGAGCTAGGTATTGAGATACCGACGATCGAATCTCGGGCAAGTAACATACCGATGACAAAGGGAACAACGTATGTTGTTATGCGGTTTGACCGATAAAGATGTTCATAGAATATTTAGGAGCAAATATGAACATCCAGGTTCCGCTATTGATTATTGACTGCAGATGTGTCTCGGTCATGTCTACATAGTTCTCGAACCTGTAGGGTCCGCACGCTTAACGTTCGGTGACGATCGATAATATGAGTTTATGTGATTTGATGTACCGAAGGTAGTTCGGAGTCCCGAATGTGATCATGGACATGACGAGGAGTCTCGAAATGGTCGAGACATAAAGATTGTTATATTGGACGACTATATTCGGATACCGGAAGTGTTCCGGGTGATTTCGGAGAAAACCGGAGTGCCGGAGGGTTACCGGAACCCCCCCAGGAGAAGTAATGGGCCACATGGGCCTTAGTGGAGAGAGAGAGGGCCGGCCAGGGCAGGCCGCGCGCCCCCTCCCCCTGGTACGAATTGGACTAGGAAAGGGGAGGTGCGGCGCCCCCCTTTCCTTCTCCCTCTCCTCCTTCCTTTCCTCCTCCTAGTAAGAGTAGGAAAAGGGAGTCCTACTCCTACTAGGAGGATGACTCCTCCTCCTGGCGTGGCCTGCAAGGGCCGGCCGGCTTCCCCCTTTCTCCTTTATATACAGGGGCAGGGGCAACATAGAACACACAAGTTGATTGTTTCAAGCCGTGTGCGGTGCCCCCCTCCACCATAATCCACCTCGATAATATCGTAGTGGTGCTTAGGCTAAGCCTTGTGTCGGTAGCAACATCATCACTGTCATCACGCCGTCATGCTGATGGAACTCTACTGTGAAGCTCTGCTGGATCGGAGTTCGTGGGACATCATCGAGCTGAACGTGTGCTGAACTCGGAGGTGCCGTACGTTTGGTACTTGGATCGGTTGGATCGTGAAGACGTACGACTACATCAATCGCATTCTCATAATGCTTTCGCTTACGGTCTACGAGGGTACGTTGACGATACTCTCCTCTCTTGTTGCTATGCATCAGCATGATCTTGCATGTGCGTAGGAATTTTTTTGAAATTACTGCGTTCCCCAACAGTGGCATCCGAGCCAGGTTTATGCGTAGATGTTATATGCACGAGTAGAACCCAAGTGAGTTGTGGGCGATACAAGTCATACTGCTTACCAGCATGTCATACTTTGGTTCGGCAGTATTGTTGGATGAAGCGGCCCGGACCGACATTACGCGTACGCTTACGCGAGACTGGTTCTACCGACGTGCTTTGCACACAGGTGGTTGGCGGGTGTCAGTTTATCCAACTTCAGTTGAACCGAGTGTGACTACGCCCGGTCCTTGTTGAAGGTTAAAACAACACTAACTTGACGAAATATCGTTGTGGTTTTGATGCGTAGGTAAGAACGGTTCTTGCTCAGCCCGTAGCAGCCACGTAAAACTTGCAACAACAAAGTAGAGGACGTTTAACTTGTTTTCGAGGGGAATGTTGTGATGTGATATGGTCAAGGCATGATGCTATATTTTATTTTATAAGATGATCATGTTTTTTAATGGAGTTATCGGCAACTGGCAGGAGCCATATGGTTGTCGCTTTATTGTATACAATGCAATCGCCCTGTGATTGCTTTACTTTATCACTATCACTAAGCGGTAGCGATAGTCGTGGAAGCATAAGATTGGCGAGACGACAACGATGCTACGATGGAGATCAAGGTGTCGCGTCGTTGACGATGGTGATCATGACGGTGCTTTGGAGATGGAGATCAAAGTCACAAGATGATGATGACCATATCATATCACTTATATTGATTGCATGTGATGTTTATCCTTTATGCATCTTATTCTGCTTGATTGACAGTAGCATTATAAGATGATCTCTCACTAAATTTCAAGGTACAAGTGTTCTCCCTGAGTATGCATCGTTGCCAAAGTTCATCGTGCCGAGACACCACGTGATGATCGGGTGTGATAAGCTCTACGTTCACATACAATGGGTGCAAGCCAGTTTTGCACACGCAGAAATACTCGGGTTAGACTTGACGAGCCTAGCATATGCAGATATGGCCTCGGAACACTGAGACCGAAAGGTCGAGCGTGAATCATATAGTAGATATGATCAACATAGTGATGTTCACCATTGAAAACTACTCCATTTCATGTGATGATCGGTCATGGTTTAGTTGATTTGGATCACGTGATCACTTAGATGATTAGAGGGATGTATATCTAAGTGGGAGTTCTTAAATATGATTAATTGAACTTTAATTTATCATGAACTTAGTACATGCTAGAATTTTGCTTTTCTATGTTGTTGTAGATAGATGGCCCGTGCTATTGTTCCGTTGAATTTTAATGTGTACCTTGAGAAAACAAAGTTGAAAGATGATGGTAGCAATTACATGGACTGGGTCCGTAACTTGAGGATTATCCTCATTGCTGCACATAAGAATTACGTCTCGGAAGCACCGCTAGGTGCCAAACCCGCTGCAGGAGCAACGCCAGATGTTATGAACGTATGGCAGAGCAAAGCTGATGACTAGTCGATAGTTCAGTGTGCCATGCTTTACGGCTTAGAACCGGGACTTCAACGACGTTTTGAACATCATGGAGCATGTGAGATGTTCCAGGAGTTGAAGTTAATATTTCAAGCAAATGCCCAGATTGAGAGATATGAAGTCTCCAATAAGTTCTATAGCTGCAAGATGGAGGAGAACAGTTCTGTCAGTGAACATATACTCAGAATGTCTGGGTACCAAAATCACTTGACTCAACTGGGAGTTAATCTTCCTATTGATAGTGTCATTCACAGAGTTCTTCAATCACTGCCACCAAGCTACAAGAGCTTCGTGATGAACTATAACATGCAAGGGGTGGATAAGATGATTCTCGAGCTCTTCGCAATGCTAAAAGCTGCGGAGGTAGAAATCAAGAAGGAGCATCAAGTTTTGATGGTCAACAAGACCACCAGTTTCAAGAAAAAGGGCAAAGGGAAGAAGAAATGGAACATCAAGAAGAACGGCAAACAGGTAGCTTCTCAAGAGAAGAAACCCAAGTCTGGACCTAAGCCTGAGACTGAGTGCTTCTACTGCAAAGGGACTGGTCACCGGAAGCGGAACTGCCCCAAGTATTTGGCGGATAAGAAGGATGGCAAGGTGAAGAAAGGTATATGTGATATACATGTTATTGATGTGTACCTTACTAAAGCTCATAGTAGCACCTGGGTATTTGATACCGGTTCTGTTGCTAATATTTGCAACTCGAAACAGGGACTATGGATTAAGCGAAGATTGGCTAAGGACGAGGTGACGATGCGGGTGGGAAATGGTTAAAAGGTCGATGTGATCGCCGTCGGCACGCTACCTCTACATCTACCTTCGGGATTTTTAGACCTGAATAATTGTTATTTGGTGCCAGCGTTGAGAATGAACATTATATCTGGATCTTGTCTGATGCGAGACGGTTATTCATTTAAATCAGAGAATAATGGTTGTTTTATTTATATGAGTAATATCTTTTATAGTCATGCACCCTTGAAGAGTGGTCTATTAATGAATCTTGATAGTAGTGATACACATATTCATAATGCTGAAGCCAAAATATGCAGAGTTGATAATGATAGTGCAACTTATTTGTGGCACTGCAGTTTAGGTCATATTGGTGTAAAGCGCATGAAGAAACTCCATTCTGATGGACTTTTGGAATCACTTGATTATGAATCACTTGGTACTTGCGAACCATGCCTAATGGGCAAGATGACTAAAACGTCGTTCTCTGGAACTATGGAGCGAGCAACAGATTTGTTGGAAATCATACATACTGATGTATGTCGTCCGATGAATATTGAGGCTCGCGGCGAGTGTCATTATTTTCTCACATTCACAGATGATTTGAGAAGATATAGGTATATCTACTTGATTAAACATAAGTCTGAAACATTTGAAAAGTTCAAAGAATTTCAGAGAGAAGTGGAAAATCATCGTAACAAGAAAAAATCTATGATCTAGTCGTGGAGGAGAATATTTGAGTTACGAGTTTGGTCTTCATTTGAAACAATGTGGAATAGTTTCGTAACTCACGCCACCCGGAACACCACAGCGTAATGGTGTGTCCGAACCTCGTAATCGTACTTTACTAGATATGGTGTGATCTATGATGTCTCTTACTAATTTACCGCTATCATTTTGGGGTTATGCTTTAGAGACAGTTGCATTCACGTTAAATAGGGCACCATCTAAATCCGTTGAGACGACGCCTTATGAACTATGGTTTGGAAAGAAACCAAAGTTGTCATTTCTTAAAGTTTGGGGCTGCAATGCTTATGTGAAAAAGCTTCAACCTGATAAGCTCGAACCTAAATCGGAGAAATGTGTCTTCATAGGATACCCAAAGGAGACTGTTGGGTACACCTTCTATCACAGATCCGAAGGCAAGACATTTGTTGCTAAGAATGGATCCTTTCTAGAGAGGGAGTTTCTCTCGAAAGAAGTGAGTGGGAGGAAAGTAGAACTTGATAAGGTAACTGTACCTGCTCCCTTATTGGAAAGCAGTCCATCAAAGAAACCGGTTCCTGTGACACCTACACCAGTGAGGAAGCCAATGATGATGATCATGAAACTTCAGATCAAGTTACTACCGAACCTCGTAGGTCAACCAGAGTAAGATCCACACTAGAGTGGTACGGTAATCCTGTTCTAGAGGTCATGTTACTTGACCATGACGAACCTACAAACTATGAGGAAGCGATGATGAGCCCAGATTCCGTAAAATGGCTTGAGGCCATGAAATCTGAGGTGGGATCCATGTATGAGAACAAAGTGTCGACTTTGGTTCACTTGCCCGATGATCGGCAAGCCATCGAGAATAAATGTATCTTCAAGAAGAAGACTGACCCTGTCGGCGTTCTGGGAATGGGGGTCCCCAGACTTGCCTGCCTGCGGCCTGCAGCGTGGCTCAAGGGGGGGGCCCAGCACGGCCCGTCTTCACCAACAAAAACCCAAGACCCTCGCGAGGGGCCAAGCCTCGCGGGGCGGACGACGCGGAGCTTCCTCAGGCACGGCCTCGTCAGGCTGGCTCACGAGGAGGCGGAGAGATCAAGGCGGGGTACCTGACGAGGTGCCCGTGACGCAAGCCATGACGACTCAGGGCGCCTGGCGGGTGCCAGCCCGCGCAGCGTCCTCCTTTCCTCTTTGGTGCAAAGGGGGCAAGCGCAGCCGCGGAGTACCGAGGCATCAGGCAAAGGTTGCCATTTTGGTGCAACGAGACCAAGAGCAGGAGGACTACGAGATGGAGGTCACCGTGGAGCCCAAGACAGCGTCATCACCATAGCTTTGCACAGGTGAAGACTACTTTTGTCAGGATAGCTGATACTTGTTGTCCCCTTCAAATTAGCCCGCCATTGTTGGCTCCCTTCCCGCTCGATATTTGGGAAGAGGACCAGGGCCTCTATAAATAGGACCAGCCACCCACATAGCAAGGGGGGAGGTCGGGAGAGAGAGAGAGAGAGAGGAAGAGATAGAGAGGAAAAGGTGACTGAACTCTTCTCAGTAGTTCATCCCCCCAGCCAAGAATAGACCCTTGCGAGGTTGTTCTTCCTTGTATTGTTCATCATCATCAACCCAAGAGGCAATCCACCACACCACACACTGGAGTAGGGTATTACACCACAACGGTGGCCCGAACCAGTATAAACCCTGTCTCTCTTGTGTTGTTCTCTCCTTAGTTTAGATCCTAGCATGGCGGAGGGGTGCAGGTAGGTAGGAGGCGAAATCTCCGCGCGCACACCAGTGTTCGAACCTCAAGGGTCTGCCGGAACCCGAAATCCGACATTTGGCGCGCCAGGTAGGGGTGCGCTGGGATTCGTCTTCCACCACCCCGTTCTCCTCCGACCATCACGCCCATGTCTGACGCTCGTCGGGCCCGCGCCGAGCGCCTGGCTGCACTCGCTTCCCGTGTCGCCCAGACGGCCCCTGTCGGCGGGCATCCACGCCGTTCCCCGTCACCTGCCGTCAACGCCGCCACCGGCCCGGCGGGGGACGAGCGGCAAGCATCGTCCCAGCATCCGTCCGTGCGGCAAGACGGCCGCACCGCAACTCCCTCTCTCACCCCAGCTGGTTCTTCGTCCCGCGCGCTCCGCGCACCCATGGAGGCTCGGGCTGCACTCATCGCGGCAAATGAGCTCCTGCGCTACCATCCCGTCGACGACGTCTACGAAGAATGGCTCGACCACGTCGCCGAGCTCGTCCGCGCCGCGGGGGGCTCTCCTGCGCCGTCCGTTCCACTGCACCGCACCCCGCCCCGCGCGGGCGACGAGGCTCCGGCGGCGCCCCGGCCGCCTCCTCCTCAAGAAGACGCCATGGCTCCAAGGTGCGTGGCCCCTGGGCGGAACCTCCTCCATCAGGCGCCAGCGCGGCAAGAGCAGATCTGCCAGGAAGTCCCTCGGCCGCAAGAAGCTGCCCGGGCGCTCCCTGCTCCAGCACGTCGCGACCATGCTCCTGCTCCCGCGCGTCAAGACCCTGCGCTGCTCCCAGATGTAGCGCGTGGGGACATGCAAGACCAAGCTCCCCGTCACCCAAGGCCTCCTGTGGCCACAGCAGGCTGCCGGACCTTCACCACCGAGCTACGCAGCGTCGCGTGGCCCGGCAAGTTCAAGCCAGACTTGCCTCCTCGCTACGACAGCATGGCTGACCCTGCAGAGTTCCTCCAGCTCTACGAGCTGGGGATCGAAGCTGCCAACGGAGACGAGAAGGTCATGGCGGACTGGTTCCCCATGGCACTCAAGGACGGAGCCCGCACCTGGCTCCTGAACCTGGCTCCAGGCACAATCTCCTCCTGGGATGAGATGCGCACCCGCTTCATCGCCAACTTCCAAGGCACTCGCGACCAGCCACCCCCCATGAGCGACATGTGCCGCATCAAGCAACAGCCTGGGGAAACCCTGCAGAAGTACATCCAGCGCTTCATCAACGCACGCCTCAAGATTCCCAAGGTGACTGAGGAGGCCATCATCTCGGCCTTCTCCGACAGCGTGCGCAACGTCAAGATGAAGGAGGAGCTGGCGATGCATGAAGACCTGTGCACTTCCTTGGAGCTGTTCAACTTGGCAAACAAGTGCGCCAGGGCTGAGGAAGGGCGTCTCTCCCTCCTCGAGCTGCCTGCCGCAGACCTAGAAGAGAAGAAGCTCAAGGCCAAGGATGTGAAGCGCAAGGGGGCTGCCGTGCTCGCGGCGGAACCAGACACCAAACGGGGCAGAGATCAGCCCGAACCTTCCAAGGGCAGCCCGTACTGTGTGTACCACGACCTCCACACCCACAACACCAACGAATGTCAAGAACTCCGAGCCGTGCGAGAAGGAAGGATCGGCCGTCGCCCCGACCGCGGTGACCGGGGCTACGGTCGAGGAGGAGGAAGGAACGCAGGACGCTGGGAAGACCGTGGCCCGCGCCAAGGGTGGCGCGACCAACCTCGCGAGGATCGCTGGCAAGACCCGCCTCGCGAGAGAGGATGGAGGGATCAGCCTCGCAAGGGAGACTGGAGGGATCAGCCTCGCGAGGATCGCCCACAAGGCAACGCAGGCCTCCCACCGCTGCCGCTGCAGCCAAGGAGAAACGAGGACCGCCACCAGGACGAGGAGGCTGGGGGCCTCCAGGAGCCGCGCGCGATCGCCTGCATCTTGGGCTGAGCACAAGCCCCTGCCTCTCAGCGCATCTTCAAGCAGTTCGCCCGCGAAGTGAACGCAGTCCTCCCCGGGCTCGAAGCCACATGCCCTCTCAGGTGGTCGGCGTGCGCCATCACGTTCAGCTCAGCAGATCAGCTCAAGTGTGCGGCTACAGCCGGAGTTCTCCCGATGCTTTGCTCCCCGATCGTCAGCAACGTGGTGGTCACCAAGACCCTCATCGATGGCAGGGCTGGGCTCAACGTCCTGTCCGTGGAGACATTCAACAACCTCCAAGTGCCCTACAGCCAGCTTCAGCCAACCAAGCCTTTCTCCGGTATCACCGACGGCTCCACGGTCCTGATTGGGCAGGTCCACCTCCCTGTCACCTTCGGGGCATGCGACAACTACCGCACCGAGCTCATCGACTTCGACATCGCCCACATTCGCCTACCGTACAAATCCATCCTTGGGTACCCAGCGCTGGCCAAGTTCATGACCGTAACTCACCACGGCTACAACGTCCTCAAGATTCCAGGAAGCGGCGGAGTCATCACGGTGCCCTGTGAAGAGAAGGACGCGATTTGTTCCCTGGAACGAGCCTTTCAGGCCGCGTCACTGGAAGACCCGGATCATGGAAGCAGGAGGCCTCCCGAGACCGCCCCTAAGAAGAAGAAGACATCGTCCGGCCCGACCACTCAGGAGGCAGGCCCCTCTGGGCCCGCGCCTGCCCAGGGGAACCTCCCTCCATCGCATAGGAAAGCGCTCCCGGCGCCCTCCTCAGGCAGGGCTCGGGGGCTCTCCCCTAGAGGGCCACCGACCTAGCTAGGGTCACGAGGGAGGCGCTTGCGCACCACATGGAGGCGTGTTTTAAAGCACGTTTCCCTCAAGAAGGAGCAAGGAAAGGAGATCCAGACCCTCAGGAGTTCGTCAGCAAGGCCATTCAGGAGCTACAGGAGTCAAGAGTCATGAAAGGCGGCCGCCGCCTGCCAGCAGTGGCTCCCCAACCAGGGGACGGTGGTGGGCTGCACGTCTGCATCGACATACCAGGGCTCAACCGAGTCACCTCTCTGGAGCGCCTCTGGCCCTCGCGAGTGGGGCGCTGCAGATGCCCACCCCACAGCTACGTTCGCATGCCTTACGGCCTGCCGAACGCGGCTGACGCATACCAGCGCCTCATGAGGGGCATCACGGTGGCCCGAGAGGCCAGGCATTCCGCTGCCCTCGCAGAGATGGAGATGGCCCGCGAGAAGCCGCCAGCACCTCCGGAGCCTCCCGAGGCCCCCGGGCCTGGGGGCTCATGAGGATCGGCTTCCGCAGCCCACCGAGTCTGCTACATCAACGCTCCTTTGTCCTCAACATCATCAGGTGACATCTTTATAGTTTCACTTCCAACTGGGAGCGCCCCCAGGGCTGCATTATTCCCAGGCCACGTGGGTCCGTCCCTGCGGCGTGTACCCCTTTTATTCTATGTTGTTAGCTTACCTTGTTAGGGGCGCCACTCGGGCTGCATCATCCCCAAGCCGCTCGGGCCAGGCCCAGCGGCACGTATCCCATCTGCGTTTATTTCCGGTTATGCGCTAGAATCACCATGCTCGATTATTTGATGCCGGTCCAGGGCACCTCTTCTCCTCCATGCCGACCACTTGCACGTTAAAGGGGGGGTACCTGAGCATCGCGACTCAGGGCTCTTACTAGCTCTACAGCCCTCACCCTCTAACCTTGTCCATGGCATCGCGACCTGGCATACCAGCGACGGCTGAGACCAGCTCGAGGGCCGGGACCCGAGGACGTAGAGTGTCGACATCTAACCAAATTTGCAGGGACACATCACAAGATAAGGCCCGGTGCCAGGCGCAACCCGCCTAGAGGTAGGGCCCCGTGAGTCCCGCGCTGGCTCACTGGTGCCCAGATACACCTCGCCAGGCCCTACCGTGCCAGCCACGTGTCAGGGCGGGGCTGTACACGCCCCGGGGGCTCCTCCCGGAGGGGGGCCCCCTCCCACGTACCAGTGGAAGCATCATGCTCCGTGCTGGCTGACGACACTGCCGAGGAGCGGCTATGCCCGTACACATACGGTAGCGCTATGCTCCGCGCTGGTGATAACCAACTGAGGGTGGCCCCCGGGCCGCATCAACCTCAGGGAGCCCAGAGCTCAGTGTCTAGCCTCATCATAACGCCTCCCCTCGGGAGTGCCGCGCGAGGGGGCTGGGCACGGGGGCTGCGCCTGGGTCACACCCAGACGCACGCCGCCCAGCCAGGTCCCCCCGGACCTAGTTCGTCGTGCGTCTCTCCCCGAGTGGAGCCAAGGTACGAAGGCCGTTCGAGCGTCAAGGGGGACTCCTGAGCATCACGACTCGGGAGCCTAACTGGTCACGTAGCCCCTCACTCCTTGGTCCCGTCCTGGTTTCCGGTCGGGACTATTGCTGGGTGAGGTACGCGCAGGGCCGGGCTCTGCAGACGTAGAACGATGGATCCACCCATATCATACCTCCCTGCTTGCTGTTCGTGCGCCAAGGGGGACTCCTAAGCATCGCGACTCAGGAGCCTAACCTGTCACGTAGACCCTCACTCCTTGGTCCCGTCCTGGTTTCTGGTCGGGACTATTGCTTGGTGAGGTACGCGCGGGGCCGGGCTCTGCCGGCGTAGAACATAAGCAAGTAGGAAGGAAAAGCGCAAATTTCAAGGAATTCAAAAGCAAATATTACAATCCACACTGTTATCTCGATGCCCAACGCAAGTTTAAACGCCTCCCCGAGGCATGATACATGTGCAGGAATTGAAAGCAGGATAGGAGCCACGACAGAGTCACCTGTCGGCGGGGGAGCAGCGCGGAGTGGGTTCGCCTCACGGAGCAGCGGGATCGGCAGCGCCTTGCTCCGGCTTGGTGCTGAAGGCCCGGAACTTCCCCAGCAGAGCCTCCGCGCGACCCTTCACGGCCTCGGCAGCGGCAGCGGCACGCTCACCACTCACTGGCTCCAGCAGGCTGTCGAGGTCGACACCGGGATCGCGAAGGTAGATGTGGGTGAGGACCCGCGTCAGTGCTGCAGAAGACAGGACACGCGGCTCGGCCTCGACCGTGGGGCCAAGGCCAAGGGTGACATCTTCAAGAGCGTGAACCAGGAAGGGAAGCATCTTGGCGGGGCCGTCCTCAGCGCCAGCCAGCGGGCTCTCCAGGCCGCTGTCGTAAAGCATCCTCAGCGAGGAGCGAGCCTTCGCCTCAACTCCGTGAAGACCGCGCGGTCCTCGGCAAGAACCAGGGCCTTGTCGTCCAGCTCGGCCTTCCTCGCCCCCAACTCCTGCTCCAGCGCGCCTAGGCGGTCGTGGCGCTTACTAATCTTGGCCTCCCGGCCCTCGACAGCCGCCTCGCAAGCCTTCACACCTTCCTCCTGCTCTTGGCGAAGGCGGACCTCTTTCGCGAGCTGATCCCACAGGCCTTGCAGCTCGTCCTCCAGCACCTTGCAGCGACCACGGACGTCGACCACCACCCCCAGGGCTGCATCACGAGCAGCCTTCGCCTCCAGGATGGCCTGCTTCTCCTCGTCGCATGCCGTCGAGGCCTGGACCAGTGCCGCCCGAATCGAGGCGTCGGAGTGAACCCATCCTGAAGGCAGCTCCAAGCGCCCGGCCACCAAGCTAGGGTCGGCGCCAAGAAGATCCTGACGCAGTCAGTCCAGCTCAGCAACAGCACGATCCAGAATGGCAGAAGGAGTCGGAGATACAGCGGTCGGTGGAGTAGGAGGAGAAGGTGGCAGCGCAGCCGCGGCATCCTGAGGCGGAGTCTGCCGCGCCCCGATAGCTATAGTGGCGGCGGCAGGCAAGAGCACCTCGGGAGCCACTTGGGTCGTGGGGGCTGAGATCGCCCTAGCCGGCTCAGCCAGGCCTCGCGAGGACGACCGGGCAGGAGAAGCCTGTGCGTCGCGGTCACCCTCCTTCGCGGGCAGAAGCGCCGCCACGGATGGAACCTCGGGAGCCCCCTTCGGCTTCTTTGCTGCGGGCGCCAGCCTATCCAAAAGATGCGGACGTCAAGCCTCAGAAGCAGAGCAAGAGATAAAGACAAGAATCGAATGCTTACGGGTCGTCGCTAGTGAGCTCAAGCGGCCTCCGGCCAAATTTGAAGCCTGAAAGCCGGCTGGAAGGGTCAACCTCGGGAAGCTTGGAGGCGGAAGGTGCGTCTGCGGTTCACCCCGGGGCCGGGGGAGACCCGCGGGAGATCAGCCCAGTCCTGTCCTTCTTCGGGATCAGGGGCGAGCTCCCGCCGTCCTGCTCGTCATTGTCCTCATCGTCGTCTTCGTCGTCATCCTCATCATCATCGCTCGGAGAGAGGCGGAGAACACGGGACCTGCGCCGGGGGAGGGGAGCCCTCGACTCTCCATCAGTTGCCTCGGAGTCAGGCCCTTTTCCCCGCTCCCCTCCTTCCTCCTCTTCACTGGAGTCGCCGGAGGGCACGTCCACCGGTTCCTCGGGAGTTTCCATGGGCAAGGGCCCATCCCCGTTGAAGACGGGCATGGACTTCACCACCCGCTCCCAGTCGTTGCGGAGGAACAAGGGCATAGGAGCGCCCTCCAGCCTCGCCACGTTGCCCCCGACCAGAGACTGGAGAACCGCAGCCAGGTCTCCGTCGGCCAAGGCCGCGGGGCTCGGATGGGGCCTCCACATTGGAAGTGAGTACTGCTGAAGCGGAGCCAGCTGGTGCTCCAGGAACTCCCTCAGCAGCGACGCGCCGATCAGCTTCGCCGCCGCCATGTCGGTCGGCCTCAGATCCGCGTCCATCTTCTCCAACACCATCTTCGCGCAGGGATCCGCGAGCTCCGCTCGACCCCAGTCCCTGGATCTCGTGGGCTGCTCCGTGGGCAGGATCAGCTGAGGGTGGATGCGCCCAGCATCCACCAAGATCCACTTGCTCCTAAAGCCCTCAATCCTCTTCCCAGGGTTCGAGATGGCAATGATGCCGCCGTACGCGACGAAGCTCGCGCACGCGGAAGCAGTACCACGAGAGGTCCGTAGGTAGAAGTAGTGGCGCAGTAAGGCCACTGAGGGCTGCACCCCAACGTGGATCTCGCAATAATAAGCAAAGATTGCCAGGAGAAGGACGGAGTTGGGATGGAGATGCAAAGCCTGTAGCTTGTAATGGCGGAGGACAGAGAAGAAGAACTCGGAGAAGGGAGGCACCAGGCCAGCAACAATTGCACTTACGAAGAGCGGATAGAAGGTGCTCCTTTGACCCTCAGGGGTGGCGGAGCCGTCCTTGAACACCTTCGCCCCGTCGATGCCCTACACCGTCGCCATCCGATGCAACCGGGCAAGGCTTGCCTCCGACACGTTCGGCGAGTCCAGGGCAGACGAGTACCAAGCTGCGGCCGGGGGCTGGCGAGGCGCCATGGCTCCCAAGGTCGCACGGTCAGAGCGGATCTGGAAATTTCGGAGGAAGGAAGGAGAGGCGCAAGAAAGGGGATCTGAGCCGCAATCGGGGAAAGCAAGAAGCAGGGCCTAGGCGGATGCCACTCCTTTATCAACTCGCGCGGTTGCTAAGGCGCCCACGTCCATTCAACCGCCACGCGGCGCCCAAGGCCGCAGGCTGTTAGGGCCCACGGCGCTTCGTTCTTGCCCTTCTGCCTCCCTGCACGGCCAAGTCCGGGCGCGCCTTGGGCCCGGGGGCTACTGTCGGTGTTCTGGGAACGGGGGCCCCCAGACTTGCCTGCCTGCGGCCTGCGGGGTGGCTCAAGGGGGGGCCCAGCACGGCCCGTCTTCACCAACACAAACCCAAGACCCTCGCGAGGGGCCAAGCCTCGCGGGGCGGACGACGCGGAGCTTCCTCAGGCACGGCCTCGTCAGGCTGGCTCACAAGGAGGCGGAGAGATGAAGGCGGGGTACCTCACGAGGTGCCCATGACGCAAGCCATGATGACTCAGGGCGCCAGGCGGGTGCCAGCCCGCGCAGCGTCCTCCTTTCCTCTTTGGTGCAAAGGAGGCAAGCGCAGCCGCGGAGTACCGAGGCATCAGGCAAAGGTTGCCATTTCGGTGCAACGAGACCAAGACCAGGAGGACTACGAGATGGAGGTCACCGTGGAGCCCAAGACGGCGTCATCACCAGAGCTTTGCGCAGGCGAAGACTACTTTTGTTAGGATAGCTGATACTTGCTGTCCCCCTTCAAATTAGCCTGCCATTGTTGGCTCCCTTCCTGCTCGGTATTTGGGAAGAGGACCAGGGCCTCTATAAATAGGACCAGCCACCCACATAGCAAGGGGGGAGGTCGGGAGAGAGAGAGAGGAAGAGATAGAGAGGAAAAGGTGACTGAACTCTTCTCAGTAGTTCATCCCCCCAGCCAAGAACAGACCCTCGCGAGGCTGTTCTTCCTTGTATTGTTCATCATCATCAGCCCAAGAGGCAATCCACCACACCACACACTGGAGTAGGGTATTACACCACAACGGTGGCCCAAACCAGTATAAACCCTGTGTCTCTTGTGTTGTTCTCTCCTTAGTTTTAGATCCTAGCATGGCGGAGGGGTGCAGGTAGGTAGGAGGCGAAATCTCCGCGCGCACCCCAGTGTTCGAACCTCAAGGGTCTGCCGGAACCCGAAATCTGACAGACCCTGACGGTAATGTTACTGTCTACAAAGCTCGACTTGTTGTGAAAGGTTTTCGACAAGTTCAAGGAGTTGACTATGATGAGACCTTCTCACCCATAGCGAAGCTTAAGTCCATCCGAATCATGTTAGCAATTGCCACATTTTCTGATTATGAAATTTGGCAAATGGATGTGAAGACTGCATTCCTGAATGGATTTCTGGAAGAAGAGTTGTACATGATGCAACCTGAAGGTTTTATCGATCCAAAGGGTGCTAAGAAAGTGTGCAGACTCCAACGATCCATTTATGGACTGGTGCAAGCCTCTTGGAGTTGGAATAAACGCTTTGATAGCGTGATCAAAGCATATGGTTTTATATAGACTTTTGGAGAAGCCTGTATTTATAAGAAAGTGAGTGGTAGCTTTGTAGCGTTTCTAATATTATATGTGGATGACATATTGTTGATTGGAAATGATATAGAATTTCTGGGTAGCATAAAAGGATACCTGAATAAGAGTTTTTCAATGAAAGACCTCGGTGAAGCTGCTTATATATTGGGCATCAAGATCTATAGAGATAGATCAAGACGCTTAATTGGACTTTCACAAAGCACATACCTTGATAAAGTTTTGAAGAAGTTCAAAATGGATCAAGCTAAGAAAGGGTTCTTGCATGTGTTACAAGGTGTGAAGTTGAGTAAGACTCAATGCCCGACCACTGCAGAAGATAGAGAGAAAATGAAAAGTGTTCCCTATGCTTCAGCCATAGGATCTATCATGTACGCAATGTTGTGTACCAGACATGATGTGTGCCTTGCTATTAGTTTAGCAGGGAGGTACCAAAGTAATCTAGGAGTGGATCACTGGACAACGGTCAAGAACATCCTGAAATACCTGAAAAGGACAAAGGATATGTTTCTCGTTTATGGAGGTGACAAAGAGCTCACCATAAACGGTTACGTCGATGCAAGCTTTGACACTGATCCGGACGATTCTAAATCGCAAACAGGATACGTGTTTATATGAACGGTGGAGCTTTCAGTTGGAGCGGTTCTAAACAAAGCATCGTGGAGGGATCTACGTGTGAAGCGGAGTACATAGCTGCATCGGAACCAGCAAATGAAGGAGTCTGGATGAAGGAGTTCATATCCGATCTAGGTGTCATACCTAGTGCATCGGGTCCAATGAAAATCTTTTGTGACAATACTCGTGCAATTGCCTTGGCAAAGGAATCCAGATTTCACAAGAGAACCAAACACATCAAGAGACACTTCAATTCCATCCGCGATCAATTCCATGTGGGAGACATAGAGATTTGCAAGATACATACAGATCTGAATGTTGCAGACCCATTCACTAAGCCTCTCTCACGAGCAAAACATGATCAACACCAAGGCTCCATCGGTGTTAGAATCATTACTGTGTAATCTAGATTATTGACTCTAGTGCAAGTGGGAGACTGAAGGAAATATGCCCTAGAGGCAACAATAAAGTTATTATTTATTTCCTTATTTCATGATAAATGTTTATTATTCATGCTAGAATTGTATTAACCGGAAACATAATACATGTGTGAATACATAGACAAACAAAGTGTCACTAGTATGCCTCTACTTGACTAGCTCGTTAGTCAAAGATGTTATGTTTCCTAACCATAGACATGAGTTGTCATTTGATAAACGGGATCACATCATTAGGGGAATGATGTGATTCACTTGACCCATTCCGTTAGCTTAGCACTTGATTGTTTTAGTTTACCGCTATTGCTTTCTTCATGACTTATACATGTTCCTATGACTATGAGATTATGCAACTCCCGATTACCGGAGGAACACTTTGTGTGCTACCAAACATCACAACGTAACTGGGTGATTATAAAGGTGCTCTACAGGTGTCTCTGATGGTACTTGTTGAGTTGGCACAGATCGAGATTAAGATTTGTCACTCCGATTGTCGGAGAGGTATCTCTGGGCCCTCTCGGTAATGCACATCACTATAAGCCTTGCAAGCAATGCAACTAATGAGTTAGTTGCGGGATGATGCATTACGGAACGATTAAAGAGACTTGCCGGTAACGAGATTGAGCTATGTATTGAGATACCGACGATCGAATCTCGGGCAAGTAACATACCGATGACAAAGGGAACAACGTATGTTGTTATGCGGTTTGACCGATAAAGATCTTCGTAGAATATGTAGGAGCCAATATGGCATCCAGGTTCCGCTATTGGTTATTGACCAGAGATGTGTCTCGGTCATGTCTACATAGTTCTCGAACCCGTAGGGTCCGCACGCTTAACATTCGGTGACGATCGGTATTATGAGTTTATGTGATTTGATGTACCAAAGGTACTTCGGAGTCCCGGATGTGATCACGAACATGACGAGGAGTCTCAAAATGGTCGAGACATAAAGATTGATATATTGGACGACTATATTCGGATACGGGAAGTGTTCCAGGTGATTTCGAAGAAAACCGGAGTGCCGGAGGGTTACCGGACCCCCCCCCCCCGGAGAAGTAATGGGCCACATGGGCCTCAGTGGAGAGAGAGAGAGGGCCGGCCAGGACAGGCCGCGCGCCCCCTCCCCATCTGGTCCGAATTGGACTAGGAAAGGAGGGGCGCCCCCTTTCCTTCTCCCTCTCCTCCTTCCTTTCCCCCTCCTAGTAGGAGTAGGAAAGGGGAGTCCTACTCCTACTAGGAGGAGGACTCCTTCTCCTGATGTGCCCTGCAAGGGCCGGCCGGCCTCCTCCCTTGCTCCTTTATATACGGGGGCAGGGGCACCCTAGAACACACAAGTTGATTGTTCCAAGCCGTGTGCGGTGCCCCCCTCCACCATAATCCACCTTGAAAGTGTGTTATATCGACTAGAGGGGGCTGAATAGGCGATTTTTATGAATTCTTCACTGAAGAATTTCAGGGTGAGGAAATTCCTGAGTGAAGAACTACTTGTAGCGGAATAAGTACTCAGAAGTAAACATAACAGAGCATGAGAATGGTCTTCATGAAGAAATGAAAACAAGCACAGAGTACGGGAAGCGTAAACACAGGATAACACATGATAAGACAAACAGACTGAAGAAATTGAACTGAGGAAATAGAGAAAGTCTTCAGTCAAAGTCTTCAAACAGATATGAACAAGCACACAACATAGAAATGAGGAAATTGAAGGGTTGAGGAAATGGAACCGGGTAGCTTGGTGAAGACAATGATTTGGTAGACCAGTTCCAACTGTTGTGACAGTTGTACGTCTGGTTAGGGCGGTTAGGTATTTAAACTTGAGGACAGACAGTCCCGGAGACCCTGTCCTGAACACGCAACTCGGGACACTTATTCCTCACTGTATTCCCCTTGATCTAAGGTCACACAGACCTCGCCCAATCACTCGTGGTAAGTCTTCAGGTGACTTCCAAACCTTCATAGACTCGGTCACTCGGCGATCCACAATTTCCTCTTGGATGCTCTAGACCATGACGCCTAACCGTCTGGAAGATGCACAGTCTTCAAAGGAAACAAGCGTCCGATCCACGCAGATCAATCTCTTTAGTGATGCTCAATAACTTGGGGTTTGTAGGTGTTTGGATTTGGGTTTTCCTCACTTGATGATTTTCACTCAAAGCCCTCGGAGGATGGAATGCTCTCAAATGACAAGTGTCAGTTTCTCTTGGAGCAGCCAACCAGCTAGTGGTTGTAGGGGGCGGCTATTTATAGCCTAGGGAGCAGCCCGACATGATAAGACATAAATGCCCTTCAATGATATGATTGTTGGGTGGGTAGATATTTTGGGACAGCTGGCGCATAGCACAGCAACGGTCGGAATTTTGAGTATCAAATTCCTCAGGGCTATCATGTTCCTCACTGTGTAGGCAATCCACACCGGCGAATTCCTAACTCCTCAGTCAGATCAAATTCCTCGGAGACCAGAAGAACTTCGTCTCTGTCACTGAAGAAATTGATTGAATTGTATGAGATTTCTAGTGGCTTCACTCGAAGGGATTGGTAGGTGTAGGATTTTGAGTTGAGAATCACTTGGAAATTTTTCCTTAGTATTTCCTCGACCCCCTTTAACAGTACGGTGTTTCCTATGACTCAATAAAGATAAAATGAAACTATGAAAAAAAAGTCTTCATGCTTCATGTTCCTCGAATGAATACCAAGTCTTCAGGATTACACCAATTTCTTCACTTTCAAAGTCTTTAGAAAGTCTTTAGAAATCCAAAGTCTTCAGTCGAAGAACTTCATTTTTAGGGGTCGACTTTCTCTGTAAATATCAAACTCCTCATATACTTATAGACCTGTGTACACTCGCAAAAGCATCAGTCCCTTAACCTATAAGTCTTGAATACACCAAAATCACTAAGGGGCACTAGATGCACTTGCAATCTCCCCCTTTTTGGTGATTGATGACAATATAGGTTAAGTTTTCAACGGGGATAAACATATGAACTGTAAATACTGATATTAAGGAATTTGATTGCAAGATATAGAAGAACTCCCCCTGAAGATGTGCATAGTGAGGATTTTGCTTTAGAAGCAGTGCACACTCGAAGAGTAGAATCATGGAGATCTCCCCCTATATCTTGTAATTCATACACACATTTAACATATAATATGAAGAATTTGAAATGCATGATGAAATATGGTGACTGATGTAATCCAGCATGCATGCATTAACATTAATGAGGAATAAGCATGCAGAAGAAATCAGCACAAGTATCAGACCACCATAGAGTTTAAGATTACAACTCGATCCAGCAAAGTCTTCAAAAGAACGAGAGTTGTAACTTAGAAAAAACACCCATATAGGTAGACCTGCTTGAAGACTAACTCAAATTTCTCCCCCTTTGTCATCGAATGACCAAAAGGATCGAAAATGAGGACTAACGCCCCTGAAGAATATCAAGTTGATGGAGGACCGCCAGCGTTGTTGGGGTCGTTTGTCGTTGTAGGGCCTGCTGCAGTGTCGTCCAAGTCTTCATACTCGTCAGTGTCGCGAGATGAAGAATATGAGCTGGCCACCAAGGAAGGAACTTTGACCTTCTTGAATTTCTTTGGTGGAGGTGCAGACCAGTCAAAGTTCTCCTTGAGACCCATTTGCTTCAGATCCTCTTCACCATACCGATGTGATAAGACAGCCCAGGTGCGACCGAAAACTTCATGGAGGTAGTAATGGTTTTTCTTCACTGCATTATGTGTAGCAGTCATGTTGTGAAGAATAGAACCAAACTAACGCTTAACCCATTTATGGTTGTGATCCACCTTCTGGTGAAGACTAAGAAGCAGCTCATGATCAGTCATCACCCTGGGAGCTGTGGCTTGAGGATTTGACTTGGATGCATTTGCAGCAGAGTCATGAGTGGCAGAGTCATCATTGGTGGAATAAGATGCAGCTTTTGCGAAACTGACCATCCAATGGACAAATGCCTTCATCAATGACAACAGGTGCCTTCCCCTTTTCATCAGTTGAGGTATAAGTATGCTTAAGGACTTCAATCGGGGGCAGTTGCTGAGGTGATTCTGAAAATCAGCCTTGTAGTTGAGTGAAGACCTTGTTCTGAGGAATCTCATAATCCAAGGAGCATAAGGCTTCAACTCAAACGGGGAGAGTGCAACATTTGCCAGAGTCCTCATGAAGAAATCATAGTAATTGACGGGAATGCTATGAATGATGTTGAATAGCAGATTCTTCATGATGCCAACTATTTCCTCATTAGATGAGTCGTGGCCTTTGATAGGACTCATTGTCCTCGTCAGAATGTGATAGACTGTTCTGGGCACATAGAGTAAGTCCTTCACAAGGAATTGGGTCCTTGGGGCTTGGCCGGGCTTCAGAGGCTTCATTAGAACTTGCATGTAATGAGCAGTGAGTTCAGGTTCTTGCTACGGGCAGTGACCTCCTTCACTGGGTGGACTGATGGGCAGGGCGTGAAGTAATTCAGAGGACGGTGCCTTATAATGAGTGTTATCGGTCATCCCGTCCAAGACCCAGGTGTTGATATCTTCAGGATCACCTAGAACTAAAGAATAAGCTCTTCATTCCAATCAACAATGTCAGAGCAAAAATTGAGGAGGCCTGCATCATGAAGCACACTGAGGACAGGAGAGAAACAAGGCAATGATTCCATATCCACGTAAGCAATATGCTCATGGTAGAAGATTTTGTCCTTGTTGAAAAGAAGTGAAGAATAGAAGTTGGTCTGGCTGGCAGTCCAGAAATGCTTCCTCCTTAGACGAGCAGAGTCATAAGGATTGTAGGCAGTGAAGAATACATGCTCGCCAAAGAAGTCATCAGCCTTGAATTTTTGCTTCTTCGAGAATGGATCCTTTGGCTTGGGGTGAGGAGTGTCAGTCAATTGCATCACAACCTCAGGGATCTCGATCTCAGGTTCCGGAGGGGGAGGAATTTTAGGTTCTTCTTTAGTGGCAGCCCGGGCCTTCAATTCTTCATTTACATATGCTTCAGCACTAGTGGCTGGAATCTCTTCATGGACAGATGGTGTGGCACGAGTTTCTTCAGATCCCAGTTGTACATCAGTAGGGACAGGGGACTGAGGAATTCGTTGTAGTGGTGTGAACAGAGGAGAATTGGGATGCTGACTTTCCCAAAAGTCGTCGTTCAACACTAGGGTGGTGCATCCAATGTCCACATCTTCTTCTTCATTCATTTCTTCAACGTCGGCCCCTTTGGTAGTGAACTGAGGCATGGGCGATGAGATTATTGGGGTTGAAGGTATTTCATCCACTTCAATTTCTTCATCCAACTGCTCCGACGAAGCAGCAGAAGGAATATCATCATATGATCCGTTTGGGATCACGTATTCTTCATAAAAAGGAACAAGGTCCTTTGATGGCATGGATGAGACAGGAACAACATCAATTGGATTGTCATAGGAACTTGTCAGTGGCTTCATTTTCTTTGGAGCTGAAGAATCTGATGCAGTTGATGCCTTCTTTTTCTTCACAGATGCACGCTCTGCAGCCTTGGTCTCCTTCACATCTGATGCAGATGGAAGGATAGGAGTTGGTGTAGGCGCAGGAGGAGCAGAGGAATTTGCTCCAAGATCTTCAGGCACAATTGATGCAGTTACCCTGACTTCTTCATTTTCTTCAGGCACAACACTAGTGGTTCCCCTGGCAATTTCTTCAGCGGCTTGAATGCAGTCATCAGCCCTGGAATTAGCATTTTCTTCAGCAGCCTGAGTGTCATCAGCGGTGCTGGCATTTTCTTCAGTAGGCTGAGCATATGTTGCAGCCTGAGGAATTTCTTGTTGCGTTTGTGCTGCAACAGTGGAGGTGAAGTTGTCAGCAAGTCTCACAAAATGAACCTTGGCTCCTAGCCAATCAGCGCGGCATGCGTTAAATTCATCACTAAGTTTCTTGATCTTAGATTGAATAGTGACAAGTTCTTCAGTTGTCATAGAGATAACGTTTTTCTTCAGGAAGCGCTCCTTTTTGTACTGCACTTTCTTGATCTGCCTGGCCTTTTCAAATTTCCATTTCTCTTCTTGAATGAAGTGAGTCAACATATTACTTTGGCCAGGAGTCAACTTGAAATCAGGCATGGGAGTGTTGGGGTCCTTGTGCCAGAGATCAATATAATCAAGGATCAACTTTGGATCCAAAAGTAGAGGCACACTTGTGCATTTGGCTCTAGCGGCCCAGACTTGCCTGTCCCTGATGATTTCAGCAAGTTCTTCATCATCAGCTTCGTCTTCATCATACGGCACTTGAAAAGTGACCTGCTTCTTTTGAGGACTTGGTCGAGAGCCTCGTCTAGCAGTTGCCTTGGTCTTCAGCAGAGTGTGGCCAGTTGAAGAATGTAGTGGAGCTGAAGAACTTGCAGAGGCGCCTGAGGCAATAGAGATGCATGTTGTCCTTTGGCACAAGGCAAGATGTGCAGGTGCGAAGGACTTTGACGAAGGAGCTGAGGACTTTGGAGGAGCTGGTGTGGGTTGAGGAATTGGTCGTGAGGGCTTTGAAGAAACTGGCCGTGCGGGCATTGCTGAGGAACTTGGCCGTGAGGGCATTTGGATAGAAGCACTTGGCTTATGAGCCGGCTTCTTTGGCATTGCCTTCTTGGGCTTACATGCAGAGGCCTCAGCAGTGGCAGCAGCAACAGCAGAGTCTTCATTGAATTTCCTCACTGCTTCCTTAGCTACTCTGGCAAGCTTGGCCTGGCACTTGGCCCATTCTTCAGGATAATCCTCACCATGCTTGAGGCTGGTGGGATCAGCTTCTTGACCAGGTGCCAAAGGAGGTCTTGGGCATGGAGGATGAAGAGCGAATTTCTTCATATACTTGGGAGTGACATATATGTATTCCCTCAATTCCCGTGCCCATCTCCTCTCTATCCTTTGGATGCGCACTTTGTGATCATTCTTAGTTTCCTTCCCATGGGTGGCCTCATTAGGAGTGCAATAATCCTTGTATATGACCTCAGGGATTTCAAACGCAGTGTTGACTTATAGCTTCTTTCCTCCCTTCTAAGATTTCTTGCCATCTGCCATTTTCTTCAGATGAGGGTTTTTAACGATTGAGTTCTCTAAAGAGGTATGCAACTTTTCTTCGAGGAATGCTACAAATGAGTTAAGTTGATGAGAACCTAATGATTCAGCAGCGGACATGTGTACCTGTGAACATAGTATAGGTGCGAAGAATTTGGAGAGGTCATATGCATTCTCAGAAGTTTTTTCAAAAAGAACAAGTTTGATGAAATTAAATAGATGAGTCTTGAAGAATTTCATTAAGAGTTCTTTGACTTAGGTTCCAAAGTTGTACAGATTTGAAAATCCACACAATTGAGGAACCTTGAAGAAAAATGCTGCTTAGAGAAACAAATCAAGAACAGATGATATGTGAGGTGTTTAGTGTGTGAAGAGTTGAGGAATAAACACCTTTTGAAGATTTGAAGAAAACATCATAATCAACAAGGGCAGTAAAAGTAACTTTTAATTACCCTTGACAAGATTTGAAGCTCGTCGGTTCAGATCTTCCACGCCCTAACTTGGCTGAGGAAGACAGCTACGGCGGCGGTGGAGTGAACAAATCCGCGTCCTACGTGAGTACGGCGGCGATGAGGTTGAGGCAGTGAAGCTCTTCCTCACCAGCGACGATGGAAGTAGCAGCGGCGCTAAGGTTGGGGAGCTCGAGCGAGGGAGTGAGGTCGAGTGGAGTAAAAGTGAAGTGAGGAAGGGAGAGGGGTATTTAAAGCCGAAGTGAAAAACCGCTCGCCCAAGGAAATAGGACAAACGTTCCCCTGACCTTTCTCATTTGCTTGACATGTGTCACTCACGTATAGAGAGGTGGCAATCATGCGAGATCGTGGGTGAATAGATAAACATCGCATAGAATGCGGAACAGTTTGAGCGGCAAAGCCAAAAATTTAGATAAGATAGGTTTTAAAGTTATGTTCGCAATTTCTTCAACTGACAAGGACATAGTGAAGATTTTGAACGAGTTTCAAATAGAACACACATGAAGAATTTGTGAATAGACTGGGTTGAGTTTAGCATAGAGGGGGAAGGGTCCGATCACATTCACTTAGAAGAACAAGCAACTTGAAGAAATAGCAATAAGTGAATGCTGTAGAGGACATAAACTCATATAT